>NC_081859.1:0-162500 GCF_963259705.1 Myotis daubentonii | reverse complement strand
ATGAAGACAGAACTCAGAACTTAGAACAGAATCAAGAAGACAGAACCTACACGGAGCCTAGAGACAGAACTTTGCTGGAGAGAGCATGCCGGAGGATCCTGGAGAGGGACTGGCCTCGGAGCCTAGAGACAGAGCCTAGCGGGAGAACATGGCAAGGGATCCTGGACTGAACCTGACTACAGAGATTGGCAGGAGAACCTGACTGGAACCTGGACACTGAACCTGACTGGAGAGCCTGGACAGAACCTGGCTGGAGAACCTAGCGAGGGAACATGGCTACAGAACCTAGCTGGAGATCTGAAGCAGAACCTCTCTGGAGATCCAGACCAGAACTTGGCTGGAGATCCGGGCTAGAGATCCTGGCTAGGTTGCTGATCAACTGAACCCTGTCTCCGTGTCCTCCCTTCTTCGCCGACTCCGTCCGCACCTTTGGGGACCCCTGGACTTGCTGGGGTTGGACCCCAGCAGCTTTGGAGATAAGAAACGCCCTAACCTTTGTAATAGAGATTGATAGGATTGAATCAACTGGTATAAATACAGATGTAACAAGACAGCGAGACAGAACTAAGAAGAGAGAACCTACAGACAGAACCTACACAGAACCTACAGACAGAAGAACTTTGCTGGAGAGAACATGGCAAGGGATCCTGGACTGAACCTGACTGCAGAGGTTGGCAAGAGAGCCTGACTAGAACCTGGTGACTGAACCTGACTGGAGAACCTGAGCAGAACCTCTCTGGAGATCGAGACCAGAACTTGGCTGGAGATCCTGGCTAGGCTGCTGATCAACTGAACCCTGTCTCCGTGTCCTTCCTTCTTCGCCTACTCCGTCTACACCTTTGGGGACCCCTGGACCTGCTGGGGTTGGACCCCAACATATGGTGCCCGAACAGGGACCCCTAGGTAAGCGCCCCGCACTCGGGACGGATAGGACTCCACCATAGGAAAAGGGTGGATAGTCTTTGCCGACTCCGTCCACACCTTTGGGAACACCTGGAACAGGATTCCCCTAGGTAAGCCCCCCCCCCCCCATTGAGAACCCCCACATCGGGACGGATAGGACTCCACCAGGGTGCTACAGACCCCCCTATAGAGGATAAGTAGGGTAAGAAGGTGGATAGTACAGAACTTAGATTGAGAAGATGTGCCATACTGAGTCCAAAGAAAGAAGACTCTGTATTGATCCTTAGATTGAGAAGATGTGCCATACTGAGTCCAAAGAAAGAAGACTCTGTATTGATCTTTAGATTAAGAAGATGTGCCATACTGAGTCTAAAGAAAAAAGACTCCGTATTGATCTTTTAACACATATGCTTGCTAGCAGAGGAGTTAAGGTTACTCCCAGTCAGATGGAACATTTTATACAAGAAGTATGTCCATGCTTTTCTGAGGAAGGAAAGGTAAATGTAATGGCATGGGAGAAGGTAGGCCCAAGGAGCCTTATCCTTAACCCCACTGCAGCCTTTCCACCCCGGGAAAGTGCAGGATTGGCGAGCTCTCCCTGGGATGATAGATCAGGACTCAGGTAATAGCAGAAAGCGCCAATCCTACTCTTAAAATGGATACAAGAGAGCAGTTCAGGTTTTTCTTTTTAATGCCTGCTTTTAAAAAATAAAAAAGGGAGAATTTGCCGGGAGCCAGTCCATCCTTGCTGTTTCAAGGGACCTGGCATATATGGCATACGGTTCTTAATATGTTTGCTCACCTTCTTGGCGCTGTGTTTTAACCAAGGTCACCTCTCCGAGAAAGGTTGAATCCCCAGGTAGGGATTTCCCCCCTGAAGTTAGGGAGGGAATAAAACCCCTCAACTAAGTGCCAGGCGGGTAGTTAATCAATTTAACTACAAACAATCATGCTTAAGCTACATAATCTTTACTCCCTGGAATGGAGATAAGAAACGCCCTAACCTTTGTAATAGAGATTGACAGGATTAGAATCAACTGGTATAAATACAGTTGTAACAAGACAGAAACACACAGAACTCAGAACACAGGGCTTGGAAGACAGGACCAAGAGAGACAGAGCTTAGGCACAGAACCTACACAGAACGTTTTATACAAGACTGGAGATCCTAAGCAGAACCTCTCTGGAGATCCAGACCAGAACTTGGCTGGAGATCCTGGCTAGAGATCCTGGCTAGGCTGCTGATCAACTGAACACTGTCTCCGTGTCCTTCCTTCTTCGCCAACTCCGTCTACGCCTTTGGGAACCCCTGGACCTGCTGGGGTTGGACCCCGGCACCACCCCAACAAATGCGCACCGGAGTCACGGCGTTCAGCCCTGGGTTTGCATGCGGGGGGTGGGGGGGGGGAGGTTGCATAGACACGGCAACTAGACAAATGCCTCAGCACAAAACATAGGGGAATTTTCCGGGAGCTAGGTCTGCCTCCCATATGACGAGGCCAAGCGATGAGGGGAGATTGTTATTGTTGCCAATTCAGCTGAGGGGAGGAGTCTGTGAACACTGCTGCCTGGCTCCTCCGCCTTCTCCTTAAAGATACCTGAATAAAAGAACTAATTAAAATAAGGCTTGTTGTCTACCTTCATTTGTCCCTGGGTGTGGACAGCAAATGACACTAGTCAGATTGACATAAACTATTTAACCTTTGTTTAGGGAGGCAAATGCGAAGCGTTTACTCCCAAGTGTCATTGCTTTAGGGAAGATAGGATTTCTGCTCAGTTTCCCTATTCTACTTGTTCCAGCTTGCTGGTCTATCATGCACTCAACTCTCTTTCAACATTTCTCTTTTCCTTCTCATCACCTACAAAACCTTTACAAATTTCACACTTTCAAATTAGCCTTCAAATCTTCTTTCTATGTCCTTCAAAAATGCATAACCATGCCTCAGACCTTCCATTAAGTATTTCTCTTTACCTTCCTCCACCACACCAAAGCTGTACATTCCAGTTAGTTAGAACTCTTAGCCTTAATTATTTGGGGGACATGCAAATAATTAACATTCCTCAGATTAGCAATACATTCATATTTTTTAAGAGAAATTTCACTAGCTAAATAATTTTAAACAACAAAGACACATATTTAAACAATAAAGACAGATAACATTCCCCATTAAAAACTTTGAATCACCACAGCAAGCAGTATCAGTTTGTGAGTATACAGGCCTTGTTGACGTCATCTTGGGGTAGCTGTCTGCCTTCGTGGTCAGCAACTTCTCATCCTTGAAAGACCTCTGCTGTTTCTCGTCCTTGAAAAGTCTTTGATCTCCGCTGGTGAGGTCCTCTCCAATGAGATTGGAGAGAGTCTTTTATTTGGTGTCTTTTCTAACACACCTAATCTCCTGGTTGTAAGCCATGATCTTTGAGATCTTCGTCTCCCCGGAGCGCACTGTGAAATGAATCTGTTACCAATTTGTTAGTTCCTACAATGTAGAATGTCTGCTCTTTACTTTTCCTTATATTTGGGAAACAAAAGATTTAAAAGTCAACAATATTTTAAACAGTCATAAGAATAATTATCCTCAATTCATTTAGTCCCATAGTTATTTTTGTTTATCCTGATTATTTGCCAGTAGGTTTTGAATTCAGTTATTCCTTGAAGTTTTATAAATCTTCATCCAGTTCAAAACTATGACCTGCTTACAAGCCTGCAATTTAGATTAAGTCAGAGTCCTTTGGATTTTTTTTTCCCCAACATATAATATACCTACAAATGCATCAGAATAAAGCTGTCCACAAATGACAAAATTTAAAAGTGGCATGGTTAGAGATTTTATAAAAAACTTTGCTTTTCTATAAAATATAACATTACAAGACAACAATTTTTTGGTAAGTAATAATCCCTGTAAAATGACATGGAGAATATAAAATTTGTATACCTTTACACTCCATTATAATTAATAAATAATATGTAGGATTTTAAAATGAGGCACATGGCTTATTGCAAGCAGCGTATTCAGCATTGAAAATAATTCATAAACTCCCAGTCTGTAACAACCCAGTGGCCCGTCCCTTGCTCCTGACTGGAGCTCAGGCGCATGGTCTCTCCCGATTGGCTATTTCAAAGGGATGGGTTGGCCTTTGCCATTTCAAGATGGCGGCCCCCAGGGGAGCTGCAAGCCATGTGGCCATCAAGGCGGCTGCCAAGTCACGCAGCCCAAAGTGGTGGCTGTCTACACTGTTCTTTGCAATTAAATTTAAACTGGTTTTTCTATTAAGAATTTCAGTTGAGATCACAGACTTAATCCTCTCCTTTTTTAAAAAACCAGACCTATAAGCAGCATATTTTGAATTCCTAATTATTTCAGATTGACAAGAAATATTCAAATATTCAAGAACCTACAACCAAGATTGCTTTATCCAGCAAAGCTACCATTCAGAATTGAAGGTCAGATAAAGAGTTTCACAGATAAGGAAAACCTAAAGGAGTTCATCACCACCAAATCAGTATTATATGAATGCTGAAAGGTATCCTTTAAGAAGAGGAAGAAGAAGAAAAAGGCAAAGATACAAATTAGAAACAACAACTATGCATCTATCAACAAGTAAATCTAAGAATCCAGTGAATAAATAATCTGATGAACAGAATGAACTGGTGATTATAATAGAATCAGGGACATAGAAAGGGAATGGACTGACTATTCTTGGGAGGGAAAGGGGTGTGGGAGATGCGGGAAGAGACTGGACAAACATCGTGCACCTATGGATGAGGACAGTGGGTGGGGAGTGAGGGCAGAGGGTGGGGTGGGAACTGGGAGGCGGGAGTTATGGGGGGGGAAGAGGAACAAATGTAATAATCTGAACAATAAAGATTTAACTAAAAAAAAAAAGACAATCAAATTTACCTTTTACAAAACAAATTCAACATCTCCAAAGCGAATTCACCTGTTCCACCTCTGATCCTGATCGCGTCCCATCACCCTAAAATCCTAACGCCACCCGTGCCCTAGCCCCATCCCCAGGCTTTACCTATGACCCTTGACCGAGCTCAAATTTATATTTTAATAGTGAATAGCATCCGTAGCTGGTGTGGATCACTGTTTAAACCATTGGCTTTCCGGACATAAACTCCGCACTCTCTAGTTAAAAAACGGCACAAACACACATATTAGGCAGGGAGGGTGAGTCACCTTAAAGGGCACCTCAATGCAGCAGTCTCCGGGGCCTCCCTTCGCAGGGCTGGGGCGGGAAAAGGTGCAGAAAAAAGAGCCATGACTTCAGTACATCCAGGGCGGGAATCATTGCCGCCCTGGCCAGGCTCTCTGATTTTGCTGTTGTTGTTGTTTTCAGGGTGGAATCTGGGGTGGGCTTCAAAGTGCTTTTGCTGGAATATCAGCACCATGGACAGAGGCACAAGGTGTAATTCCTTGCATGAACACAGGAGGGCAGGAGAGGATCACTATTGAGCAGGAATTGGCAGACTGGGCATGAAAGCCAGGACCCTTTGGGGTACAGGCACTGTTCTAACCACTGAGAAAAAGCTGCCAGGCCGAATTCTGGCGCCAGGAGGAGCACCGCACGCAGGGCGCATGGTCAGTGTGCTTGTGTCTGGCCACTGCCACCCCCAGGGCAGCTCTTGTTCCCACAACATCACCATCAGCTCAGGGCAGATGGCGGGGATGTCCCCCGTGACCCTGCGTGTAACACAAGACACGAGGGACAGTATCTGTGACGCTTGGGTCCCCGCACCCGTGCTGTGCGATGCTGGTTGGAGACCGACAGCCACAGCGACAGGCAGTGCTCAGGGTGCAGCTAGGTGAGTAAACACAAGGCGTCCAGAGCATGAAACCTTAATGTAATTGAACAGAACATGTGGCAAACATAGCGGATTACAGCCTTGGACTGAAAGGCACCCACCACCCTGCTGGGACACCCCACGCCACTTGGAGAGGCACCACAGGCACAGAATTGACAGCACGCTTCCACGTCCCACTCACCATGTTAGCTGGTGGGAATCTGGCCTGGCGCAGGTCGGGCAGGAGGGTGGCCGGCAGGGGAACAGTCTCCTGCCCACAACTGCTCAGGGGTGGCCCTGACGTCTGCCGTGGCCTGAGTGGAACACACCCCTTCGACTTGGGATCCATAAACATTTCTCAAACGCTTCCTCCAACATCGGGAGCTGCCAAACAACTGCATAAACACGGCGTGGACCAGGGACGCACACACTTCCCAGCACAGCCCCCAGGGAACACGGGAACCTCTTTTCATCAGGATGAGGTTCTGTAACTTGCACTGAACGGTCGAATGTCCACACCTGTCTTCCCTGGGATGCTGGCCTGGCTCCCGGGGGCAGCTCAGCCCCTGTTGTCCCCCGAAAGCTCAAGGATCAACCTGGTCACCCAGAAGTCATCGCTGGAGGCCTGGCAGTCATCTGAATTGGGACTTCCCCTCCCTCTCGCGTCCCCCTATAATTCTGCCCTCATTGGCACCTGGCCTTCAGCGCCAGATTAGTGAGACCCAATCTCTGGGGATGCGGTCCTGGGGGTCACTCTCAGAAATTCCCTCTAGCAGAGGACCCCCCTCCCCGGTCACATCCCTCTGTCCCTCCTGTGTGCAGCCTCCTGGACCCTTGTCCCGGCCCCACGGCCGCTCCACAGCACCTAGGCTGCCAAGGCCCTTTAAAACTTCACTCTGGAAATAAAACCAGGACCTCCATGCGGCTCTGAGACTCTGACAGCCTTTATCTGGGAAGAAGAAAATGCCAGAAAGAGGCTGCTGGGAGCCAGGGCAATCTCAGGGAAGAGGCCTAAAAACCGTCCACAGCACAGATGTCCTGTCCACTCTCGTGTTCCCTGTTCTGTCTGGGAGAAACCCCACCCTCTTCCCTTTGGGAGACGCAGGCTACGGGACTATTGTGGTTTCCAGAAACCTGTAATCAAAAGGCTTCATCGGCACAACTAGGCCAACGCTATGAACCAGGGCTCTGCAGGCTTACCTCTGGGGCAGGACCAACTCCGGGGCCTGGTGGGGTCTGTGTCACCAGGAAGCAGCCTGCCTGGCTGACACTGGTGCCCAGACCCTCCTCCAGGAATGTGCTCTGGGGGTGGCTGCCCGGCAGGTTAGGGAGCCCTGCATGAAGGAAAGGCCACAGCTCACTGCAGGGAGGAAGGGCCAAGCTCACACACAGCACAACCAAGACCTGCAGGACAGTAGTGTCCAGCTGACTGGCCACAGCCCGCAGCCTCCCTCCCTGAAGGAGGACTGGCCACAACTGTTCATCTCAGCGGTGCCTTCGGGCTTCCAGAGGACACAACAAAGGCCAATTCTCCCTGTCTGACTGTCCCCCCACCCAAGACTCAGCCTCTGAATCTGCCCACCCACTGCCATGGGAGGTCGGGACATTGTCACTTCACCTTTGGCTTCACTGAGGTCCAAGGTGCCACAACCTTACCTTTCTCCACTTACATTGTTTCACAGACTATTTCCCTCTCTCTCTCCTCCTCCCCCCTCTCTCTCTATATCTATACATTTCCAATTAATCTGAGAGAGGAAGGGAGAGGGAGAGAAACACCAGTGATGAAAGAATCATTGGCAAGCAGCATCCTGCACCCACCACACTGGGGATCAAGTCCGAAAACCAGGCATGTGCCCTGACCGGGAATCCTACCGTGACCTCCTAGTTCATAGGTGGATGCTCAAACACAGAGCCCGGCCGGACCGGCAGAAAATTGGTCACGATTAAAGACAAGCCCCTGTGGCCCTGGCTAGTGAGGCTCAGTGGACAGAGTGTCAGACTGTGGACTGAAAGGTCCAGGGTTAGATTCCGGTCAAGGGCACATGCCCAGGTTGCGGTCTCAGAAGCTCGGCCCTGTGCTGTAGCAGCAGGTGCTGGCAGGCAGGCAAGTGCACAGAGTGGGGAGTGCAGGACTGGCAGCTGCTTCGTTTCCTTTTTGCTCTTTCCTCGCATCTTATTTTGTTTCACGTGCACGTTTCATTTTGACAAATGAAACAAATAAGAACTATAACCTGGGATGTTTGTCGCAAGAGCCTCTTTGAGGCTCACTGGTTCTGGGTCTAATCAAGCAGAGGGTTCAGGTGGAAGATCTGGCCCTTCCCATACCTCCCTGCTCCCCAGAGATGCCCGTAGCTGCAGCCTCTGGTGCAGAAACTCGTGGTCCCAGTGGAGTGGACTCACCTGAGGAGCTGGGCTCGGCGACAGTGGAAATGGGCACCGACATAGAAACGTCCGAAGGAGGCATCCAGAAGTGCGGCCCGTGACTGTGCACCAGCTGTCCTGGCTGAACAGAAGCGTCCCTGGAGGACGCCGGTGTGAGGGACACCAGCCAGGGCTCGGGCGCAGCTGAAGGGTCCAGCAAGTCGCTGCGGGCAGCCAGCCCAGTGAAGCCAGGGTCAGGGTAGACGGTGGGGACAGTGGATAGGTCCTGACCAGGCCCCTCCGGATACATCTCGCCGCCCTGCACAGAGCTGGGAAGCCCCACGAACACTGTCCCTTGGTGGACGGAGGCTCGCTCCGGCCAGGACAGTCACTGATGGCATGGGGCCCACCATTCCCCAATCCTGCTGCCTTCACTGCTCTCCTGTGCCTGCAAACGCTCTACAGACACTTAGAAGAAAGTATGATAACTAGAAACCCAAGATACACTCGCAGTTCCTTCAAAGGCCTCAGGGCAGCACTCTCCACGCACTGAGAGCTGGACGTGGCTAGGGAGGGCCTAGCAGGCGACTGAATAGACGATGGTTGGTCTCAAAGGAACATGAGGCAGCAGTGGATAATCATGAGAGAATAAATAATCCACAAATGCTCACCGTGTCTCAGATGGTGCTCCCGGGCCTCTGTCAACAACCCTCACCCCAGGAACCGTGGCAACAACCACAGGCAGGTCCTGCAAGTCCCCACTTCACAGGTGAAAAAAGCGAGGCAGGGAGGTCACAGCACCCGCCTAGAGACACACAGCCGGTGCTGTCACCGGACATCAGGTGCCAGGCCAGGCACTACCGTGTACAGCAGGAACCCGGCAGTGCTGGCCCTGATCAACCCAATGAAACAAACCACACCAATCACCAGAAGCAACCAAACCACAACAGCTGGGTGTGCCTGCAGGCGATAGGTTTGCGTATTTTTCTTTCTGCGTCTGTTTCCCCTTCTCCATCACGCGCAGGACGGCAGGCTGTGAGTCAGTCACGGGGAACACGTGCAGGGTCCCTGACCGGGGCTCCCGGCAAGGGCGCCCGCACTCCTGTGGCCACAGCCCTCCCAGACCTGGTCCCAGCGGGCCCAGCACGCCCATGCCCATTCCCCCTGGTATCCTGCTGACGGTGGGGAAGCTGAACAAGGAGAACAGACCGTGGGATGACAGTACCTGGGAGTCAGTGATTCGGGCATTGTCCCGTCTCCACAAACGTCCAAGGCCAGGACCGGAGGCTGCCAAAACCCTGGAGTGGTCACCGGGGTTCGAGCCGGCCCACTCTCCTCATCTCCTGTAGAAAGCCAGTTGGACGGGAGGGAGGCTGGATGGACCTTAAGTTCCAGCCTCCTTCCCAGCAGCCACAGGAGCCCTGCTGTGGGGAAAGGTGTGACCACCGAGTCCTTCCAATAGTCTGTGTCCCGTGATGCACCTTTACTCTGAGCAACAATCCCTAACTAGACACCCTGCTCCCCAAACCTACGCACTTGGCCCGGGCCAAGTGGCCTCCACACACGAAGGCAGCCGCAGCCCCATCTGACCCTCAGCCTCACTGTTCTTGCTCCTCAGGGTGAGTGTGCAGGTCAGGATTAGGGTTAGGCCTGGCCCTGGACACGGTGCGGTGACCGGGCAGCTGAGGTCAGCTCCCAGCATGGGGACCTTTGGGCCACTCACCTGCCCACTGAGGTGGGTGCCCACCCACGAAGCCGGGCTGGTGGTGGCCTGAGGGTTGCGCCTCCAAACGCTGGAGCCTCTGCTTTTGGAGATGGCGGTAATTGGCAAACCAGGTGTTGACCTGCGCCACGGTGAGGCTGGTCTCTGCAGCCAGGGCCTCCTGCGGAGACATGGGATCTGAGCCCAGCAGGAGGTTGCACGGGGGAGGGGGGTCATGAAGGTCACCAGAGGCCAGACTGCTGCGCAGCAGGCGGGGGCACCGAGGGCTGCCTGGCCTGATTCTCGGGCTCTCACCCGCTGGGCCTTGTTGGGCCTGCTGCTCACACCGGAGGCGAAGTTCTGCAACATCTGGCCAACCTCCCAGGGGAATCTGAGGCTCCTCAGTCCATCAGGGCAGAGGGAGGGGGGTGGCGGGTTCCTGGGGAGCACAGACAGGGGGTGTCACAGCCTGCCTTCTCCTGGCACCGCTCCTGTTAAACCTCCTGTGCCCAGAACACGGTGCCCTGCACGCCCTCTGCTCACAGGCCACTCCTCCCACTTCCTATGCTGCCAGGTCCCAGGGGCCCGTCTCCTGAGGGGTGAGGGCTCCCCGGCCCCACTTGCAGGTTGCACCAGGGCTTCCAGGACATGCAGCGAGATGCCAGGCCTGACAAATGCCAAGAACTGGGGAAGCTACATGGTGAGGATGCTGAGATTGGTTATGCTTGATCGTTGTCAAAATCTGAGTTATTTCAAAAGAAAACAGTGGCATCTAAACAAATAGCACCCGTGTATACAAAACTTAAAGTCCAAACACCAACTGAACAAATACCCTGGATGTCAAAAAGGCATCCCACTCACCCAAATCCCAAGTGGAGCTTGTCCCCAGCCCTCCCCACATCCCCCCAGCCCCCGTCCTACACACATGGTGAGGAGCCACCACATTCCAGCCGCTAGGCCAAGAGCACTGAGTCCAGCTGGAATCTTTCTTTTGCTCCTCAAAGACATACAAGCCATTGGCAAATCCTCCAAATTCTATTTTCAAAAAAATGTATTTTTATTGATTTCAGAGAGGAAGGGAGAGGGAGAGGGAAACATCAATGATGAAAGAGAATCATGGATCGGCTGCCTCCTGCACACCCTCCACGGGGGATTGAATCCGAAACCTGGGCATGTGCCCTTGCCGGGAATCGAACCTGGGACCCTTCAGTCAGCAGGCCGGCGCTCTATCCACCGAGCCAACGCAGCTAGGGAGGGCCAAACGCTATCTTAACACAACCCTTTCTTCAGCCACTGCCAGAGACTCAGAACCTCCGGCTCCTGCTCCTGCACTGGCCTCTGCTGTGACTCCCCTGCCCCCTCCTTGTGCCCCTGGGGACCGCCATCCACTTGCTCGGGTCTCTCCTCCAAGGACTGGACGGGCCCGCACTCAGCCCTCCCCACAGCAAGAACAATGGGTCCCAGCCCCCTTCGGAGAACCTTCTGTCTCCCCTTCCTCACTCTGAATCATGGGATGTACAGTGTTGCCCTGACTACTGTCTATCCTCTACCCAAGGTCAGCTCTGGAGAACAAAGCCCAGTTTCTGGCCTCAGCACCTCCAATAGCACCACAACGAGAGCCTCTTCACAGACACTGCTGGTCCCAAACCATTTCCCGTGCTGAGCTGCACTCTGGCCGCTCCCAGCACCTACAGGGAGGGACACCCTGCAGCCTGGAAGACACCGAGGTTGAGTGAATGTCGGGTCTGAGGACATAGCTCACTCTCTGCAGCAGCATGAAAACATTCTCTCTGGTCAGAAAGGAATGGGTCTCTTCTGGACACGAAACAGGACCTGGAGCTGAGGAGTCCTGCACCTGGGCTGTCGGGAGCTCAGGGAGACCTGGGGGCCTGCAGACCAGCGGGGACACCCATGACCAGGATCAAAGCTGTCCCGTCTCTGTGTCTGGCCTGGAACCTGGCTTTGCCTCCGTCTCCTCCACCCAGTGCTCATCCAGGAACCGGCCGCCCCTCCCTCTGCACAAATACAGCTCAGCCACGTACCTCCTCCTGCAGCGGTACTTCTGGTCCGTGGTCAGCGTCGTCACGCCCAGCCTCTTCTTCTCCAAATGGTAGTGAATGTCATTCCAGAGCTGCACCAGCTCCTCACTGCCTCCTGGCACCCAGCATCCCTGCGGAGAAGAGCCTGCTGAGACCTGGCCACCTCACCCACCTGAGCACGGCCATCGCCCAGACCTGACCCCTGGGAAGAGCTGCTCACTGATGTGCCAAGCAGCAGGGCATGGCCAGATGGACAGCACTCCAGTCCACCCCAGGTGCACGCGGTGTCCTGGAGGCCCAGCCTGGCCAGCCATTCACACCAGCACGTCAACCCTTCCACAAAGCACACAGGTGGGGACAGCCGTCAGTCACTCCTCAGAGGTGAGGAGCCTGAGGAAAGGGCAGGTAGGCGACTGGCTGGCGGCCACACAGGAGGCAGAGCTGTTGTCATTGACGGCCACATTGTCTTTTTAAGGCTCCAAAGCTCGACCCCTGTCTTGTGTGAAAAGCTTTTTCTCCCACCAGCAGGGAAGTGGAGTGAAGCCCAGGGTGACATGTTCCAATGGCCACACTTTGAAGATGGCCAGGACGTCTGGCCCTGGCATCCCCTAGGCCAGTGATGGCGGACCTTCTGAGCTCGGCGTGTCAGCATTTTGAAAACCCCTAACTTAACTCTGGTGCCGTGTCACATGTAGACATTTTTTTATATTTGCAACCACAGTAAAACAAAGACTTAAATTGCTTATATTTATTTTATATATTTCAATGCCATTTAACAAAGAAAAATCAACCAAAAAAATGACTTCGCGTGTCGTAGGTTCGGGATCACTGCCCGAGACACCAGTCGGTGTGCGTTTCTCGCCTTTAACTCCACGTTCCCAACGCCATCTTGGCGAGGGAGGTGCAGATCATCAGAAAGAGCCCACGTGGCTGGGCTGGGACTTGCAGTCTCCGCCAGGATCAGCCATCAGCCTCAGGCACAACAGTCAGGAAGCCACAGACCCTCCCTGCCTGCAGGACCAGCCTGGGCCTGAAACATGTGGTGGCTACAGCATTAGCTCTCGGGTCTCAGCCACACAGCACCTCTTCAGAGCATGTCTAAGGCATCCTGACGGAATCTGATCCCTCCCCTGGGAGTCTGTCCGCACTGGTGTCACCCTGCATTTCATCGCTGATGCCTTCACGGCAGTTATCACAGCTCTGTGGGTGCCCTTTGTTTCTGTACAGCAGCCGTTTATTTGCAAAGATTTAAACACTGGAGCCCTCCTATGTCCCGGGTTTATGCTGGGTGTCATCGCTCTTGCAATGAGAACAGGGTGCTCTCCCTCCCTCCTGGGCCCACGTGCGGCCAGGGGAGGCAGGGGAAGCACAAATGGACTCTAATTATGACCCGAGGGCGGAATCCAAGGACAGAATGCGTGGTTGCACTTGAGGATACAGAGTCACTACCCAGACAGGTGACACTGACAGCAGAAACCTGAAAGGTGGGAAGGCACCAACCTCTAGCTGAGGGAATGACATGTGCGTAGGTCCTGAGACAAAGAAATGTTGCAGAAATTCTAAGAACGGCTAGGATGCCAGCATGGGCCACACGGAGGAAGGGGGAGTGTGGGTCCAGGCCTGGAGAGCAGGCAGGCTCAGGCCCAAAGCCCTGGTGCACACATGGTCCCACCTGCAGTCCTACAACTTCCTCAAGCTGCTGCATGAAGGCAGAGGCGGGAGGAGGACACCTCTTGGCTTGGAGGGTGGGGGTGGGAATACAAGGAACTTGGAAGAAGTGACTATCTTTACGGTAAGTATGTGCTGAAACAGGGAAACACGGGCCCTCAAATCCATGACTGAAGCCCCCTGAGCTGTCTGTATTTTGGAATTCAAAATTTCTCTGATTTTATGAACTAACACAGGCACACACTATAGAGTATGTGCCACCCCATATAGTCTGGGGCAGGCAGCATACCACAGTCAAACATGCCAATATGTAGGCAGCCAAATGTACCACTGTCCACGAGGTGGGTAAGTAACGACCGTCAATTCCTTCACGTCAATGCAAGCCACGTTTTCATGGAGGATGAGCTGAGGCACCCAGTGCCCCCAGAGGAGTGGCACAGATGCCTATGGTTTCCGCGTTTTCAAGAGCGACCCTTTGGCTCAGAGACAGAGGTCCTGGGTCTGCTTGACTGCTGGCTACATGACTGGCAGCCGGCACTCCAACCTGGGACCCCCACTCAGTGAGGATTTCATCAATGGACCACTTTTCTCAGATGATCAAACTGCTCAGATATTGGCAAAGTGAGAGGGGACCATCCTGCCTTGTTTACAGAACCTCTCTCCAGGCTGTGGCTGGCTGTGGACTTTCCATCCCGCTCAGGATGCTAGTGGCTGCCGCCCCTCTCTCAGCACCTCCCCCCACAAGACCAGTCCTACCTCCAACAGCTGGCAGGCGGCCTTGTAAGTGGCTGCTTTTCAGAGAGAAGGCGGGACTCCCAAGGCTGTGCCGGATTAAAGAGAAAGTACCGTCTTCCTGCGGATCGGACTCCGGGGCCAGTTACCCGGCAGAGCCTTCGGGCAGCTAAGCGTCTAGCAGATGCGGCTGAACTTCCCGCGAGGCCTGCGCTCAGCGCCCCCGGCTCCGCACCCTGCGGGCGCTCCCTCCTCTACGCCCCGGGACCCTGGGGGAGTCGAGGCTCCAGGACATGCACGGGGCGGGGCGGGGAGAGTTCAGCTCAGGACCCGGTTTCGTCCAGAGCCCGCGCCACGGAAAAGAGGCTACGCGCTGGGCTCCTGCGGACACGGCGGGGACGGAGGGACGGAAGGTGGCTGTCGGGCGCCCTGACCCCTTCACTCTCCAGGTGGTGGCCGAGGCCCAGTACCTTTCCCGGTGATGTTCCCCGCGGAGGCCAGGACCGCTGCTCTGACGGGTGCATTTTTTGGCGGGCCGCTGGGAAACCTCCCGCCCCCCACGCCCCACCCCCGCCACTTCGGTGCTCAGGGCGGTGCCCACGCCCACTTACTCAGTCTGCACATCCGGAGCGCAGAAGGTGAACTTGTTACAAAGTACGCAGGCGCAGACACTCTGTATGGAAAGGCCTCGGAAGGAAAACAACACGTTTTTCTCAAGTGAAAAACATTGAACCTATGGGACATTTACAGCCTGGAATTCCAAATCCAGCATTAATTCCTAAAATTTGGCATTTAATAATTATTAATTTGAAAGACTGTTTTTACACAATCCCTTTACAATCTCAGGATTGTGACAAATTTGCTTTCACGGTCCCTTCCTTAAATAACAGCCAACCTAATCAGAGATATCAATGGCGAGTTCTCCCCCAGGGTATGTTAAATAGTCCTACTATGTGTCAAGCTTATGTTCATCAACCTTTACAAATACTAAGAGAAATGTTTGCTACAGGCATTTGTTATCATTACATGGATGATATTTTATTAGCACATAAAGAAAAACCTAAGGTAGATAGTGTGTTGCAAGAAGCTAGAAAATTGTTTAAAGAGTATGGGCTCCAAATATCAGAGGAAAAAATTCAGCAAGTGGAGCCCTGGTTATATTTAGGACAGAAAATTTCAGCAAGCATTATTCAACCTCAGAAAGTTCAGATGAGAAGGGATAGTCTTAACACCTTAAATGATTTTCAGAAACTGTTGGGGGATATAAATTGGCTTCGACCATCTATTGGAATCCCCACCTATCAATTAACTAATCTATTTCAAACATTAGAAGGACCCTCAGACCTCAATAGTCCTAGGCAATTGACTCCTGAAGCAGGAGCCAAATTACAATTAATTGAACAACAAATTCAAGCAGGACAGTTAGATCGTATACAATCACTGCAGAATCTTTTGAAATATTTTTTAAATATATTTTACTGAGTTTTCACAGAGAGGAAGAGAGAGGAACAGAGAGTTAGAAATATTGATGAGAGAGAAACATCGATCAGCTGCCTCCTACACACCTCCTACTGGGGATGTGCCCGCAACCCAGGTACATGCCCTTGACCGGAATCGAACCCGGGACCCTTCAGTCCGCAGGCCGACGCTCTATCCACTGAGCCAAACAGGTTAGGGCTCACCAAGCTTTTCATCGTGAGGTAGTGGTTACCACAGTTACACAGTTCTTGTGAGTTTAATTTGTTTGTTACACTTCCTTAGCCCATTAGCTTCCCAGATAAGATCTAGGGAGTGTGATAAGGTCCAGCCCAATTATTCTAAGAGGACTGTGCCCTCTAAGCTGGGACTTGTTTGTGACTTTGCCAGCAGGTCAGTCGGAGGCTGAACCGTCTATCAGTTTCCCACAGAGGCGATCTGTACTTTTAGGCTGAGAGACCGGTGAAGGACCCAGAGAGCACACCATCCCTTGCCTGTTGCTGCCCCACCCCCTCACGTATATGAAAACCACCCCAGTGCACGTAGGGCTTTGCACTAGAAAACATGGGAGAAGGCTCAGGAGAGCTAGGCCTTCACACAGGGCTGGGAGCTCGACGTCAGCACTGGAAAGCAAAGGGATCTCAGATGCCAGAAAAGCACTCGGGCTGTGAGGCAGGGCGATGGAGCTCACGTTTTCGGAAAGCTGTTGGCTTCCCTGTGAGCACAAGTGGATCGCAAACACCTCCAGGTTCAGGTCCCAGGCCCTGCTGCAGGAAACGTTCTGCCCTGGTAATAGTTCAAAGGAGTGCACTAAATCTAACCTAAACCTGCAACAAAGTCCACGCAGCTTAAATACAGGTCAGACTGATTCTGCCTCACCCAGTCTCCTAATGTAACGCCTGACAGTTGAAAATATGTACCCTTTTCTGGAAATACCCAGGGCAAAGGAAGTTGTCAGGAATAGAGTCCTAATTCTAAAAGTACTATTTCACCAAAAATAAATCCTAACTCTGCCGGCACTTAACACTAAAGCTTAAAAGTCACGAAAAAGTAGAGCTGAAAGAACTGCCCTCTGATGCTAGTTGGACACATTTGTCCCTAACCTGGAGAACACATGTCAGCTGCTTGTATTGCTTCAATATTTTTCACTTGAGCAAATGTTTTTCACTTGAGAAAAACGTGTTGTTTTCCTTCCGAGGCCTTTCCATACAGAGTGTCTGCGCCTGCGTACATTGTAACAAGTGCACCTTTTGCGCTCCGGGATGACCGCTTCCGCCCCGGAGGTGCAGACTGAGTAAGTGGGCGTGGGCACCGCCCTGAGCACCGAAGTGGCGGCGGTGGGGGGTGGGGGGTGGGGGGTGGGGGGTGGGGGGTGGGGGGTGGGGGGTGGGGGGTGGGGGGTGGGGGGTGGGGGGTGGGGGGTGGGGGGTGGGGGGTGGGGGGTGGGGGGCGGGGGGTTTCCCAGCGGCCCCGCCAAACATATGCACCCGTCAGAGCAGCGGTCCTGGCCTCCACGGGGAACATCACCGGGAAAGGTACTGGGCCTAGGCCACCACCTGGAGAGTGAAGGGGTCAGGGCGCCCGACAGCCACCTTCCGTCCCTCCGTCCCCGCCGTGTCCGCAGGAGCCCAGCGCGTAGCCTCTTTTCCGTGGCGCGGGCTCTGGACGAAACCGGGTCCTGAGCTGAACTCTCCCCGCCCCGCCCCGTGCATGTCCTGGAGCCTCGACTCCCCCAGGGTCCCTGCGCGTAGAGGAGGGAGCGCCCGCGGGGTGCGGAGCCAGGGGCGCTGAGCGCAGGCCTTGCGGGAAGTTCAGCCGCATCTGCTAGACGCTTAGCTGCCCGAAGGCTCTGCCGGGTAACTGGCCCCGGAGTCCGATCCGCAGGAAGACGGTACTTTCTCTTTTAATCCGGCACAGCCTTGGGAGTCCCGCCTTCTCTCTGAAAAGCAGCCACTAGCAAGTTGCCTGAACGTCCACGGGTCGGGTGGAGCCTTCTGAGCGGGTGGCGGCCCCTTTTCCATGGGATGCTGTGCAGGGCCAGCGTTGGCACCAGGAAATGTCTGTAGGTCCCGGATAAGCATTCTCCGCGTGTAAAAATAGGCGTCTCTGTGCATAGATTTGTATGAAAAAGAAAAACTCACAAAGCCTTCAAGTCCGCTTGCTGTAGCTTATATGTTTGGGGACCCACCACAGAGTGGGCTTTGGGGTGCAGTGGATCAGTGCTCTTTGCTCGGAAACTGAAGCCAGCCTGGTGGGGCCGGCTCAGTGCCTCGGCCTGTGTCCTCAGTGCCACTGCCCGCAGTATAGTGGCTCATGAGACCTGCCCGGGTCCACCTCTTCTTACTTTCTTCAGTGTCTGTCTGTGACTAGCGCAACCTTTAACTCCTAGTGTTTTCCAAATGATGAGTTTGAGGTTTTGGGTTTTTTCCCCAAAATCACAATTGTTAGAACCGGATGGTACTAGACCTGTTCCCGCAGGCCCCATGGCCCCTCTTACATGAATGGAAATGGTGTCTGCCCAGCCCCTGTCCCAGGGCACCTCCTCACGGCTGGGAGATGCTGGGGAAACCTGATGGCCCCCAAACACATGGTCACTGACCCACCGAGCCCAGAGGAGGAGTGAGACACATATAGAAGGCCAGGTGCAAACAGAGTGGGGCACCTGGGGGCAGGTGAAAGGTGCAGAGGGGTGAGTGACAGCACCCGGCTCAGCCGGGTGCACAGCTGGGCTAGACGGATTCGGAGGGACTGAAAGGCAGTGCCATGGGGCCTGGTTCCTCCTCTTCCTCAGGTAACCTCACTGTTGCCACCTCACCAGTGCCCGAGTGGGAGGGGCCTCTCAGAGTTGGTCTGAGGATTCATGTCCAATCAGCCCATGGTTAGAGCTGGCTTTTGTGATGCCTGCCACCTTGTTTGCAGAGGGACGCAACCCAGCCCAGGATGCAGAGTTTCCTGAAGCTGCTGCGGGACAGTGGAGGTGCCAGCCCATCTGTGGAGGAGCTGGTGAGCCTCGCGGGTAGGCTGTGCCGGGACCTGCAGGACGACCTCACCCAGGCACAGCCCTTGGTCACGGCTGTGCTGGAGAGCCAGCTCCGCCTGTACTTCCTGAGCAACAAGGACGTGGTGCTGGTGTGTGCCCGCGCTCTGGCCAAGCAGGAGCAGCACAAGGCCGCCTGCCACCTGTTGGAGGTAGGACTGGTCTTGTGGGGGGAGGTGCTGAGAGAGGGGCGGCAGCCACTAGCATCCTGAGCGGGATGGAAAGTCCACAGCCAGCCACAGCCTGGAGAGAGGTTCTGTAAACAAGGCAGGATGGTCCCCTCTCACTTTACCAATATCTGAGCAGTTTGATCATCTGAGAAAAGTGGTCCATTGATGAAATCCTCACTGAGTGGGGGTCCCAGGTTGGAGTGCTGGCTCCCAGTCATGTAGCCAGCAGTCAAGCAGACCCAGGACCTCTGTCCCTGAGCCAAACAAAGGCTCACTCTTGAAAACGCGGAAACCATAGGCATCTGTGCCACTCCTCTGGGGGCACTGGGCGCCTCAGCTCATCCTCCATGAAAACGTGGCTTGCACTGACGTGAAGGAATTGACGGTCGTTACTTACCCACCTCGTGGACAGTGGTACATTTGGCTGCCTACATATTGGCATGTTTGACTGTGGTATGCTGCCTGCCCCAGACTATATGGGGTGGCACATACTCTATAGTGTGTGCCTGTGTTAGTTCATAAAATCAGAGAAATTTTGAATTCCAAAATACAGACAGCTCAGGGGGCTTCAGTCATGGATTTGAGGGCCCGTGTTTCCCTGTTTCAGCACATACTTACCGTAAAGATAGTCACTTCTTCCAAGTTCCTTGTATTCCCACCCCCACCCTCCAAGCCAAGAGGTGTCCTCCTCCCGCCTCTGCCTTCATGCAGCAGCTGGAGGAAGTTGTAGGACTGCAGGTGGGACCATGTGTGCACCAGGGCTTTGGGCCTGAGCCTGCCTGCTCTCCAGGCCTGGACCCACACTCCCCCTTCCTCCGTGTGGCCCATGCTGGCTTCCTAGCCGTTCTTAGAATTTCCGCAACATTTCTTTGACTCAGGACCTACGCACATGTCATTCCCTCAGCTAGAGGTTGGTGCCTTCCCACCTTTCAGGTTTCTGCTGTCAGTGCCACCTGTCTGGGTAGTGATCCTGTATCCTCAAGTGCAACCCCGCATTCTGTCCTTGGATTCCGCCCTCGGGTCGTAATTAGAGTCCATTTGCAATTCCTCTGTCTCCCCTGGCCACACGTGGGCCCAGGAGGGAGGGGCCGCGCCCTGTTCTCATTGCAAGAGCAATGACACCCAGAATAACCCTGGGACATAGGAGGGCTCCAGTGTTTAAATCTGTGCAAATAAATGGGTGACGTACAGAAACAAAGGGCACCCACAGTTAGAGGTGTGATAACTGCCGTGAAGGCATCAGCGATGAAATGTAGGGTGACACCAGTGCGGACAGACTCCCAGGAGAGGGATCAGATTCCGTCAGGATGGCTTAGACATGCTCTGAAGAGGCTGAGACCTGAGAGCTAATGCTGTAGCCACCACATGTTTCAGGCCCAGGCTGGTCCTGCAGGCAGGGAGGGTCCATGGCTTCCTGACTGTTGTGCCTGAGGCTGATGGCTGATCCTGGCAGAGACTGCAAGTCCCAGCCCAGCCACGTGGGCTCTTTCTGATGATCTGCACCTCCCTCGCCAAGATGGCGCTGGGAACGTGGAGTTAAAGGCGAGAAACCCACACCGACTGGTGTCTCGGGCAGTGATCGCGAACCTACGACACGCAAAGACATTTTTTTGGTTGATTTTTCTTTGTTAAATGGCATTGAAATATATAAAATAAATATAAGCAATTTAAGTCTTTGTTTTACTATGGTTGCAAATATAAAAAAATGTCTACATGTGACACGGCAACAGAGTTAAGTTAGGGGTTTTCAAAATGCTGACACGCCGAGCTCAGAAGGTCCGCCATCACTGGCCTAGGGGATGCCAGGGCCAGACGTCCTGGCCATCTTCAAAGTGTGGTCATTGGAACGGGTCACCCTGGGCTTCACTCCACTTCCCTGCTGGTGGGAGAAAAAGCTTTTCACACAAGACAGGGGTCGAGCTTTGGAGCCTTAAAAAGACAATGTGGCCGTCAATGACAACAGCTCTGCCTCCTGTGTGGCCGCTAGCCAGTCGCCTACCTGCCCTTTCCTGAGGCTCCTCACCTCTGAGGAGTGACTGACGGCTGTCCCCACCTGTGTGCTTTGTGGAAGGGTTGACGTGCTGGTGTGAATGGGTGGCCAGGTGGGCCTCCAGGACACCGCGTGCACCTGGGGTGGACTGGAGTGCTGGCCATCTGGCCATGCCCTGCTGCTTGGCACATCAGTGAACAGCTCTTCCCAGGGGTCAGGTCTGGGCGATGGCCGTGCTCAGGTGGGTGAGGTGGCCAGGTCTCAGCAGGCTCTTCTCCGCAGCGATGCTGTGTTCCAGGAGGCAATGAGGAGCTGGTGCAGCTCTGGAATGACATTCACTACCATTTGGTCAAGAAGAGGCTGGGCGTGGCCACGCTGACCACAGAACAGAAGTACCGCTGCAGGAGGAGGTATGTGGCTGAGCTGTATTTGTGCAGAGGGAGGGGCGGCCGGTTCCTGGATGAGCACAGGGTGGAGGAGTCGGAGGCAAAGCCAGGTTCCAGGCCAGACACAGAGACGGGACAGCTTTGATCCTGGTCATGGGTGTCCCCGCTGGTCTGCAGTCCCCCGGGTCTCCCTGAGCTCCCGACTGCCCAGGTGCAGGACTCCTCAGCTCCAGGTCCTGGTTCGTGTCCAGAAGAGACCCATTCCTTTCTGACCAGAGAGAATGTTTTCATGCTGCTGCAGAGAGTGAGCTATGTCCTCAGACCCGACATTCACTCAACCTTGGTGTCTTCCAGGCTGCAGGGTGTCCCTCCCTGTAGGTGCTGGGAGCGGCCAGAGTGCAGCTCAGCACGGGAAATGGTTTGGGACCAGCATTGTCTGTGAAGAGGCTCTCGTTGTGGTGCTATTGGAGGTTCTGAGGCCAGAAACTGGGCTTTGTTCTCCAGAGCTGACCTTGGGTAGAGGATAGACAGTAGTCAGGGCAACACTGTACATCCCATGATTCAGAGTGAGGAAGGGGAGACAGAAGGTTCTCCGAAGGGGGCTGGGACCCATTGTTCTTGCTGTGGGGAAGGCTGAGTGCGGGCCCGTCCAGTCCTTGGAGGAGAGACCCGAGCAAGTGGATGGCGGTCCCCAGGGGCACAAGGAGGGGGCAGGGGAGTTACAGCAGAGGCCAGTGCAGGAGCAGGAGCCGGAGGTTCTGAGTCTCTGGCAGTGGCTGAAGAAAGGGTTGTGTTAAGATAGCGTTTGGCCCTCCCTAGCTGCGTTGGCTCGGTGGAAAAAGCGCCGGCCTGCTGACTGAAGGGTCCCAGGTTCGATTCCCGGCAAGGGCACATGCCCAGGTTTCGGATTCAATCCCCCGTGGAGGGTGTGCAGGAGGCAGCCGATCCATGATTCTCTTTCATCATTGATGTTTCCCTCTCCCTCTCCCTTCCTCTCTGAAATCAATAAAAATACATTTTTTTGAAAATAGAATTTGGAGGATTTGCCAATGGCTTGTATGTCTTAGAAGAGCAAAAGAAAGATTCAAGCTGGACTCAGTGCTCTTGGCCTAGCGGCTGGAATGTGGTGGCTCCTCACCATGTGTGTAGGACGGGGGCTGGGGGGATGTGGGGAGGGCTGGGGACAAGCTCCACTTGGGATTTGGGTGAGTGGGATGCCTTTTTGACATCCAGGGTATTTGTTCAGTTGGTGTTTGGACTTTAAGTTTTGTATACACGGGTGCTATTTGTTTAGATGCCACTGTTCTCTTTTAAAATAACTCAGATTTTCACAACGATCAAGCATAACCAATCTCAGCATCCTCACCATGTAGCTTCCCCAGTTCTTGGCATTTGTCAGGCCTGGCATCTCGCTGCATGTCCTGGAAGCCCTGGTGCAACCTGCAAGTGGGGCCGGGGGGCCCTCACCCCTCAGGAGACGGGGCCCTTGGACCTGGCAGCATAGGAAGTGGGAGGAGTGGCCTGTGAGCAGAGGGCGTGCAGGGCACCGTGTTCTGGGCACAGGAGGTTTAACAGGAGCGGTGCCAGGAGAAGGGAGGCTGTGACACCCCCTGTCTGTGCTCCCCAGGAACCGGCCACCCCCCTCCCTCTACCCTGAAGGACTAAAGAGCCGCAGCTACCCCAGGGAGGTTCGCCAGAAGTTGCACAGCTTCGCCTCCGGTGTCAGCAGCAGGCCCAACAAGGCCCAGCGGGTGAGAGCCTGAGAATCAGGCCAGGCAGCCCTCGGTGCCCCTGCCTGCTACGCAGAAGTCTGGCCTCTGGTGACCTTCGTGCACCCCCTTCCCCCGTGCACCCTGCTGCTGGGCTCAGATCCCATGTCTCCACAGGAGGCCCTGGCTGCAGAGACCAGCCTCACCATGCTGCAGATCAAAAACTGGTTTTGCAAGTACCGCAGGTGAGCAGAAGGCATGCAGGGCACCGTGTTCTGGGCACAGGAGGGTTAACAGGAGCGGTGCCAGGAGAAGGGAGGCTGTGACACCCCTGTCTGTGCTCCCCAGGAACCTGCCACCCCCCTCCCTCTGCCCTGACGGACTGAAGAGCCACAGCTTTCCCAGGGAGGTTCGCCAGAAGTTGCACAGCTTCGCCTCGGGTGTGAGCAGCAGCCCCAGCAGGGCCCAGCAGGTGAGAGCCCGAGAGTCAGGCCAGGCAGCCCTCGGTGCCCCTGCCTGCTGCGCAGCAGTCTGGCCTCTGGTGACCTTCGTGCACCCCCTTCCCCCATGCACCCTGCTGCTGGGCTCAGATCCCATGTCTCCGCAGGAGGCCCTGGCTGCAGAGACCAGCCTCACCGTGGTGCAGGTCAACAACTGGTTTTACAAGTACCGCCTTCGCCAATGGCCGAGGCTCCAGTGTTTGGAGCCGCAGCCCTCAGGCCACCGCCACCCCGGCTTCGTGGGTGGGCACCCACCTCAGTGGGCAGGTGAGTGGCCCAAAGGTCCCCATGCCGGGAGCTGACCTCAGCTGCCCGGTCACCGCACCGTGTCCAGGGCCAGGCCTAACCCTAATCCTGACCTGCACACTCACCCTGAGGAGCAAGAACAGTGAGGCTGAGGGTCAGATGGGGCTGCGGCTGCCTTCGTGTGTGGAGGCCACTTGGCCCGGGCCAAGTGCGTAGGTTTGGGGAGCAGGGTGTCTGGTTAGGGATTGTTGCTCAGAGTAAAGGTGCATCACGGGACACAGACTGTTGGAAGGACTCGGTGGTCACACCTTTCCCCACAGCAGGGCTCCTGTGGCTGCTGGGACGGAGGCTGGAACTTAAGGTCCATCCAGCCTCCCTCCCGTCCAACTGGCTTTCAACAGGAGATGAGGAGAGTGGGCTGGCTCGAACCCCGGTGACCACTCCAGGGGTTTGGCAGCCTCCGGCCCTGGCCTTGGACGTTTCTGGAGACGGGACAATGCCCGAATCACTGACTCCCAGGTACTGTCATCCCACGGTCTGTTCTCCTTGTTCAGCTTCCCCACCGTCAGCAGGATACCAGGGGGAATGGGCATGGGCGTGCTGGGCCCGCTGGGACCAGGTCTGGGAGGGCTGTGGCCACAGGAGTGCGGGCGCCCTTGCCGGGAGCCCCGGTCAGGGACCCTGCACGTGTTCCCCGTGACTGACTCACAGCCTGGCGTCCTGCGCGTGATGGAGAAGGGAAAACAGACACAGAAAGAAAAATACGCAAACCTATCGCCTGCAGGCACACCCAGCTGTTGTGGTTTGGTTGCTTCTGGTGATTGGTGTGGTTTGTTTCATTGGGTTGATCAGGGCCAGCACTGCCGGGTTCCTGCTGTACACGGTAGTGCCTGGCCTGGCACCTGATGTCCGGTGACAGCACCGGCTGTGTGTCTCTAGGCGGGTGCTGTGACCTCCCTGCCTCGCTTTTTTCACCTGTGAAGTGGGGACTTGCAGGACCTGCCTGTGGTTGTTGCCACGGTTCCTGGGGTGAGGGTTGTTGACAGAGGCCCGGGAGCACCATCTGAGACACGGTGAGCATTTGTGGATTATTTATTCTCTCATGATTATCCACTGCTGCTTCGTGTTCCTTTGAGACCAACCATCGTCTATTCAGTCGCCTGCTAGGCCCTCCCTAGCCACGTCCAGCTCTCAGTGCTTGGAGAGTGCTGCCCTGAGGCCTTTGAAGGAACTGCGAGTGTATCTTGGGTTTCCAGGTATCATACTTTCTTCTAAGTGTCTGTAGAGCGTTTGCAGGCACAGGAGAGCAGTGAAGGCAGCAGGATTGGGGAATGGTGGGCCCCATGCCATCAGTGACTGTCCTGGCCGGAGCGAGCCTCCGTCCACCAAGGGACAGTGTTCGTGGGGCTTCCCAGCTCTCTGCAGGGCGGCGAGATGTATCCGGAGGGGCCTGGTCGGGACCTATCCACTGTTCCCGCCGTCTACCCTGACCCTGGCTTCACTGGGCTGGCTGCCCGCAGCGACTTGCTGGACCCTTCAGCTGCGCCCGAGCCCTGGCTGGTGTCCCTCACACCGGCGTCCTCCAGTGACGCTTCCGTTCAGCCTGGACAGCTGGTGCACAATCACGGGCTGCACTTCTGGATGCCTCCTTCGGACGCATCTATGTCGGTGTCCATTTCCACAGTCGCCGAGCCCAGCTCCACAGGTGAGTCCACTCCACTGGGACCATGAGTTTCTGCACCAGAGGCTGCAGCTACGGGCATCTCTGGGGGGCAGGGAGGTATGGGAAGGGCCAGGGCTTCCACCTGAACCCTCTGCTTGATTAGACCCAGAACCAGTGAGCCTCAAAGAGGCTCTTGCGACAAACATCCCAGGTTATAGTTCTTATTTGTTTCATTTGTCAAAATGAAACGTGCACGTGAAACAAAATAAGATGCGAGGAAAGAGCAAAAAGGAAACGAAGCAGCTGCCAGTCCTGCACTCCCCACTCTGTGCACTTGCCTGCCTGCCAGCACCTGCTGCTACAGCACAGGGCCGAGCTTCTGAGACCGCAACCTGGGCATGTGCCCTTGACCGGAATCAAACCCTGGACCTTTCAGGCCACAGTCTGACACTCTGTCCACTGAGCCACACCAGCCAGGGCCACAGGGGCTTGTCTTTAAGTGTGACCAATTTTCTGCCGGTCCGGCCGGGCTCCGTGTTTGAGCATCCACCTATGAACCAGGAGGTCATGGTAGGATTCCCGGTCAGGGCACATGCCTGGTTTTCGGACTTGATCCCCAGTGTGGTGGGTGCAGGATGCTGCTTGCCAATGATTCTTTCATCACTGGTGTTTCTCTCCCTCTCCCTTCCTCTCTAAGATTAATTGGAAATGTATAGATATAGAGAGAGAGGGGGGAGGGGGAGAGAGAGAGGGAAATATTCTGTGAAACAATGTAAGTGGAGAAAGGTAACGTTGTGGCACCTTGGACCTCAGTGAAGCCAAAGGTGAAGTGACAATGTCCCGACCTCCCATGGCTGTGGGTGGGCAGATTCGGAGGCTGAGTCTTGGGTGGGGGGACAGTCAGACAGGGAGAATTGGCTTCGTTGTGTCCTCTGGAAGCCCAAAAGCACCGCTGAAATGAACAGTTGTGGCCAGTCGTCCTTCAGGGAGGGAGGCTGCGGGCTGTGGCCAGGCAGCTGGACACTCCTGTCCTGCAGGTCTTGGTTGTGCTGTGTGTGAGCTTGGCCCTTCCTCCCTGCAGTGAACTGTGGCCTTTCCTTAATGCAGGGCTCCCTGACCAGCCCGGCAGCCACCCCCAGAGCACATTCCTGGAGGAGGGTCCGGGCACCAGCATCAGCCAGGCAGGCTGCTTCCTGGTGACACAGCCCCCACCACAGGCTCCGGAGTTGGTCCTGCCCCAGAGGTAAGCCTGAGAGACCTGGTTCATAGCATTGGCCGAGCTTGTGCCGATGAAGTCTTTTGCTTACAGGTATCTGGAAACCACAATAGTCCCGTAGCCTGTGTCTCCCAAAGGGAGTAGGGTGGGGTTTCTCCCAGACAGAACGGGGAACACGAGAGTGGACAGGACATCTGTGCTGTGGACGGTTTTTAGGCCTCTTCCCTGAGATTGCCCTGGCACCCAGCAGCCTCTTTCTGGCATTTTCTTCTTCCCAGATAAAGGTTGTCAGAGTTTCTGAGCAGCATGGAGGTCCTGGTTTTATTTCCAGAGTGAAGTTTTAAAGGGCCTTGGCAGCCTAGGTGCTGTGGAGCGGCCGTGGGGCCGGGACAAGGGTCCAGGAGCCTGCACACAGGAGGGACAGAGGGATGTGACCGGGGAGGGGGGTCTTCCCGTAGAGAGAATTTCTGAGAGTGACCCCCAGGACCGCACCCCCAGAGATTGGGTCTCACTAATCTGGCGCTGAAGGCCAGGTGCCAATGAGGGCAGAATTATAGGGGGACGCGAGAGGGAGGGGAAGTCCCAATTCAGATGGTGGGAGAACCCTGACCGTCCTCCATAGTGACCTGGGGTCGTGAACAGACGTTTGCGATTGCCTTTAGGGACCCGCCGTCAGGTCTCCGTGGCAGCTGTACTGCCACCGTCCCCGCCATCCCTCTGCTTCCTCTGGTTTGGGTGTAAGGGCTCTGTCTCCTTCACCTCCCCAGCCCGTCCTTCTGCATGACCTTCTCGCTGCACGTGTCCTCCATGAGCCGCTCTGGTGCACTACCCCCCCCCCGCCCCCGAGCCATGTGCTTGTCGTGTCCCATGGGCCCCTTTGGTCGCTGTGCCCTGAGGTCCCTCAGGGAGGAGATGGGTCTGAGGGTCTGGCACACGGGGAGCTCCTGGTGCGCAGACACTCTCAGGCATGTTCCCCACGGGGTGGAAGGTGTTGCTTGGTGCCCACTGGAGCCCAGCCCTGTTCTGATGTGGCCCCTTCTACAGCCTCCCGGAGCTGGCTCCTACCCCGTCGACCTTTCCCGGGCCTGTGCCTGCTGGGGAGCTGAGCGAGGCCCTGCCGTCCAACCAGGTGAGGCTTTCCTAGGAGGAAGTGGGTTCCTTCCTCACTCCTGGATTCACTCCTGCCTTCAGACTGAACAAGTCGGCCATGATGAGCTTGGGGGAGCCGGGCAGAGGGAGCCTGCATGTGTGATGCTGTGTTGGCATTCCAGGTGCGGTGGTCTGACTGCCAGGCCTCCAGCGATGACTTCTGGGTGACCAGGTTGATCCTTGAGCTTTCGGGGGACAACAGTGGCTGAGCTGCCCCCAGGAGCCAAGCCAGCATCCCAGGGAAGACAGGTGTGGACATTCGACCGTTCAGTACAAGTTACAGAACCTCATCCTGATGAAAAGAGGTTCCCGTGTTCCCTGGGGGCTCTGCTGGGAGGTGTGTGCGTCCCTGGTCCACGCCGTGTTTATGCAGTTGTTTGGCAGCTCCCGATGTTGGAGGAAGCGTTTGAGAAATGTTTGTGGATCCCAAGTCCAAGGGGTGTGTTCCACTCAGGCCACGGCAGACGTTAGGGCCACCCGTGAGCACTTGTGGGCAGTAGACTGTTCCGCTGCCGGTCACCCTCCTGCCCGCCCTGCGCCAGGCCAGACTCCCCCCAGCTAACGTGGTGAGTGGGATGTGGAAGTGTGCTGTCAATTCTGTGCCTGTGGTGCCTCTCCAAGTGGCGTGGGGTGTCTCAGCAGGGTGGTGGGTGCCTTTCAGTCCAAGGCTGTAATCCGCTATGTTTGCCACATGTTCTGTTCAATTACATTAAAGTTTCATGCTCTGGACGCCTTGTGTTTACTCACCTAGCTGCACGCTGAGCACTGCCTGTCGCTGTGGCTGTCGGTCTCCAACCAGCATCGCACAGCACGGGTGGGGGGACCCAAGCATCACAGATACTGTCCCTCGTGTCTTGTGTTACACGCAGGGTCGCGGGGGACATCCCCGCCATCTGCCCTGAGCTGATGGTGATGTTGTGGGAACAAGAGCTGCCCTGGGGGTGGCAGTGGCCAGACACAAGCACACTGACCATGCGCCCTGTGTGCGGTGCACCTCCTGGAGCCAGAGTTCGGCCTGGCAGCTTTTTCTCAGTGGTTAGAACAGTGCCTGTACCCCAAAGGGTCCTGGCTTTCATGCCCAGTCTGCCAATTCCTGCTCAAAAGTGATCCTCTCCTGCCCTCCTGTGGTCTTACATGGAATTACACCCTGTGCCTCTGTCCATGGTGCTGACATTCCAGCAAAAGCACTTTGAAGTCCACCCTAGATTCCACCCTGAAAACAACAGCAAAATCAGAGAGCCTGGCCAGGGCGGCAATGATTCCCGCCCTGGATGTACTGAAGTCATGGCTCTTTATTCTGCACCTTTTCCCGCCCCAGCCCTGCGAAGGGAGGCCCCGGAGACTGCTGCATTGAGGTGCCCTTTAAGGTGACTCATCCTCCCTGCCTAATATGTGTGTTTGTGTTGTTTTTAACTAGAGAGTGGGGAGTCTATGCCCGGAAAGCCAATGGTTTAACCAGTGATCCACACCAGCTACGGATGCTATTCACTATTAAAATATAAATTTGAGCTCGGTCAAGGGTCATAGGTAAAGCCTGGGGATGGGTCTAGGGCACGGGTGGTGTTAGGATTTTAGGGTGATGGGACGGGATCAGGGTCAGAAGTGGAACAGGTGAATTTGCTTTGGAGATGTTGAATTTGTTTTGTAAAAGGTAAATTTGATTGTTTTTCTTTTTAATTAAATCTTTATTGTTCAGATTATTACATTTGTTCCTCTTTTTCCCCCCAAAACTCCCCTCCTCCCAGTTCCCACCCCACCCTCTGCCCTCACTCCCCACTCACTGTCCTCATCCATAGGTGCACGATTTTTGTCCAGTCTCTTCCCGCATCTCCCACACCCCTTTCCCCCCCAAGTATAGTCAGTCCATTTCCTTTCTATGTCCCTTAATCTGTTATAATCACCAGTTCATTCTGTTCATCAGATTATTTATTCACTTGATTCTTAGATTCACTTGTTGATAGATGGGTAGTTGTTGTTCCTAATTTGTATCTTTACCTTTTTCTTGTTCTTCCTCTTCTTCAAGGATCCCTTTCAGCATTTCATATAATCCTGGTTTGGTGGTGATGAACTCCTTTAGCTTTTCCTTATCTGTGAAACTCTTTATCTGACCTTCAATTCTGAATGATAGCTTTTCTGGATAAAGCAATCTTGGATGTAGGTTCTTGGTATTCATCACTTTGAATATTTCTTGCCACTCCCTTCTGGCTTGCAAAGTTTCTGTTGAGAGTTCAGCTGACAGTCATATGGGTATTCCCTTGTACGTAACTGAGTTTCTTTCTCTTGCTGCTTTTAAGATTCTCTCGTTGTCTTGTGCTCTTGGCATTTTTATTATGATGTGTCTTGGTGTGACCCTCTCCGGATTCCTTTTTTGGGGGGTTCTCTGCACTTCCTGTACTTGTAAGTCTATTTCTTTCACCAGGTAGGGGAAGTCTTCTGTCATTATTTCTTCAAATAGATTTTCAATATCTTGCTCTCTTTCATCTTCTGGCACCCCTATAATTCGGATGTTGGTACGCTTGAAGTTGTCCCAGAGGCTCCTTACACTATCTTCGTATTTTCGGATTCTTTTTTCATTTTGCTTTTCCAGTTGGGTGTTTTTTGCTTCTTCGCATTTCAAATCTTTGCCCTGATTCTTGTGCTCCTCTGGTCTGCTGTTGGGAGTCTGTATAATATTCTTTATTTCAGTCAGTGTATGCTTAATTTCTAGTTGGTTCTTTATCACAACATCGAGGGTGTCATTAGATTTCTTGAGGATCTCACTATATTTATCGGCAGTCTCACCAGTCTTTTCGAGGGCCTTACTAAGTTTATCAGCGGCTTCTAGACAGTTCTTGAGAGACCTCAAAAGTGTGGTTTTGAACTCTATATCCTCCATTTGTCAGTTGTGTCCTGTTTCTTTGTCTCCGCATTTTTTATGCTTTCTTGGTGCACCCCCTTGTGGTCTTTGTGCACAGTCTTGTTGCAGTTAAGCCTTGATTGTTGTAGGTAATACTGGGGGGGATTTGACCTCCAGGCCAACTGGCTCTGAGAATCAGCTGTGTCTGCAGTGGGAGAACTTCTGTCCTCTAGGGAGGTGCTAATCTAGCCTTTGCCTAAGGCTATCCTGCAAATGCCTCTGTGCAGGGCTTGGGCGAGGCGGGTCCCAGGGGATCAACAGGGTGGGCAGAGTGACCAGTTATGGCTGCTCTCAGTCCCGTCCCCAGCGGCTCTGCCTCTCAGAGTCCCAGCAACTGCTGCAAACCTCGGAGAGAAAGCTGCCCTCGAGGTCCAACAGATGCCAGACAGTCCCGCTTCTCCGGTTTGAGTCTGGGTCCCCAGAGACTCGCCCAGAACTGGAGCTCAGAGCCTGAGACTCCCTCCAGTTTAAACAGACAGCCGCGCCCTCAGCCGCCAGCCCGCTCCGTACGCACCTCCGCACCTTTGTATTTTCCGCACCGCGCCTCCTCTGAGTCTCGGTATGCGTTTCTCTTTCCTTCTCGTTGTAGAATTTCCCCTCAGCCAGCCTCCCTGTGGTTCTGGGTGATGTCCGTTCCGTCTTTTAGTTGTATTTCTGAAGTAGTTGTGCGAGGCAGCAATCTCCGGTGTTTCCCTATGCCGCCATCTTGGTTTCTCCCTGATTGTTTTTCAGTAGCATCAAAATGAGTCTACCCTTTCAGGATCTTAGCAAATTCCAATATTGCTTCCTATTTTTTCAAGTTACTGCAGTGACATTAGTTATTATGACTGTGTACATTTTTTCTCCTAGTACAGTAGTTGTAAACACTTTTTCCTGAATAAACACAATGGTTTAAAAACGTGTTCTTGTACATCGAAGGGTTCTGCTTGATTCCAGTATGTGTCATTTTCAAAATGAAAGCTACATTAAATCTGTAGAAATGTGCTAAGACCCAGCATCCTTTATTTCGTGATTTATCAGAATGTAATCATAGAGCAGACTTACACTCTGATTTCATAGGATAAACGGTTATATTTCTTCTTCAAGTAAGTTACTGGTTATACTGTACAGGTCTGTGAATTTCTATATTTATTATACTAGCCCTTAAAGGATGCTGTCAGCCCATTCCTGCACAAAAACAATCCTCTGGTGCCCTCCTGTGGCCATCCAAGGAATAACAACTTGTGCCTCTGTCCAAGGTGCTGTAATCCAGGCAAAGCCCTTTGAACACGACCCAAAATTCTACGTATAAAAAACACCAGCACAAAGTCATCGAAGCTGTCCAGGGCGGCAATCATTCTGTAGTCACGGCCCTGTGTTCTTCACCTCATCCCGCCCAAGGTCTTCAAACAGAGGCCCCTGTAGACTGCTGCACTGAGGTTTCCCCTTATGGTGACACACCCACCCTGCCTGATATGTTCGTTGGTGCCGTTTTTAACTAGAGTGGTGAGTGTATGCTTGGCAAGCAAATGCTCCAACCAGTAAACAACACCAGCTACGGATTCTACTCAGTTGTAAAAATATAAATTTTAGCTTTGTCAAGGGTTAGAGTTCAAAGCTAGGGTTGGGGCTAGGGCTGGGTTTGGTGTTAGGGTTTTAGGGTGAGGGTTCATGGTCAGGGTTGGGGTTGGGGTCAGGGTCAGAAGTGGAAAAGGCGAATTTGCTGTGGACATGTCTTTCTATTAATCATGACTTTGGAAAAAATACGCTATTTGAGTCATTTGCTGAAACTTCCCCAAAGCAGAATTTAGGGAAGGGAAGAAGGGAACACATGGCGATTCAATATGGACGCCTCCTCCCTGAGTATTCCAATGTAAAGTCTCCTTCTCGTAATTGAAAAGTTTTACAAAATTTAAAAATGCGCCTGGTACTTCTGTTCACATGTAAAGAGAAAAGCTGGTTTAAAACTAATGCGCGCAATTGTCCTGTTTTGGGACATTTAGATAGAGTTTTGAACTGGAGTCTCTTCACACATGTACAGAATAAAACCCACGACTGATTCTTCCCTAAAGAAAATGGTGAATTTTACCCAGGGAAGCAATGCAGGCTTGTTCTAGCAACAAGCCTCCAAAAGAGAATTCGGTAAAATTGTCTCTGTTACAAAAATCTGCCAAAGTAAATGCCTTAAAATAATAATTGGATTTGAATCTCAAGAAATTATGTAGCTACAAGTTTGCTTCTTGACTTTCCCCGGAGAAAAATGGTCGTTTTAAAGTCAAGGGCTGGGCCAGGCCTGTTTGCCAGCCTCAGGTATGGTTTTCCAGAGCTGCTGGGAACTTGAGACCTTAAAGTTTACTGAATCAAACGATAAAAACTTATGTCTAGGTATTTTGAAGTGTCATCCTATACTAATAAAAGAGAAAAATGGTAATTGGCGTACAACCGATACCTTTTTCATTGGCTAATCAGCGAGATATGCAAATTAACTGTCAGCCAAGATGGCGGCTGGCAGCCAGGCAGCTGAGAATAGGAGGCTTGGTTGCCCCAGCGATGGAGAAAGTCAAGGATCCCCGCAGCTGCGGGGCTCTGAGCTCCTGAAGCAACAACTCCAAAAGATACAATGTTTCAATTATAGAAGCTAAAAGATGGCGGTTAATTTGCATACTCAGGCTCCAAGCAGAGCGAAGCCAAACAGCCCTGAAGCAGCAGGGCAGAGAGGCCTCAGGGCCTGGGATCAGCAGAGCCGAGAGGCCTCCCGGCCCCAGTGATCAGCGGAGCCGAGAGGCCTCCCAGCCCCGGTGATCAGCGGAGTTGAGAGGCCTCCCAGCCCCGGTGATCAGCGGAGTCGAGAGGCCTCCCAGCCCCGGTGATCAGCGGAGTCCAGAGGCCTCCCGGCCCAGTGATCAGTGGAGTCCATAGGCCTCCCAGCCCCGGTGATCAGCGGAGTCCAGAGGCCTCCCGGCCCGGTGATCAGTGGAGTCCATAGGCCTCCCAGCCCCGGTGATCAGCGGAGTCCAGAGGCCTCCCGGCCCGGTGATCAGCCGAGAGGCCTCCCAGCCCCGGTGATCAGCGGAGTCCAGAGGCCTCCCGGCCTGGTGATCAGCCGAGAGGCCTCCCAGCCCCGGTGATCAGCGGAGTCCAGAGGCCTCCCGGGCCGGTGATCAGCGGAGTCCATAGGCCTCCCAGCCCCAGTGATCAGCGGAGTCCAGAGGCCTCCCGGCCCGGTGATCAGCCGAGAGGCCTCCCAGCCCCGGTGATCAGCCGAGAGGCCTCCCAGCCCCGGTGATCAGCGGAGTCCAGAGGCCTCCCAGCCCCGTGATCAGCGGAGTCGGAGGCCCCACGATCAGCGGAGCAGAGAGGCCTCCCGCCCCGGTGATCAGCGGAGCCGAGAGGCCTCCGGGCCAGGGATCAGGGGAGCCGAGAGGCGTCCTGGCCCTGGGATCAGCGGAGCAGCAAGGCTTCCCAGCACCGGGATCAGTGTGACAGGGTGCGGAGCCCCAACCCTCTGATCGGCCCTGCTCTGTGCATGACAGGAGTGGCGCTGCAACCTCCCTATGGACCCTGCCTTGAGTGTGACAGGGGGTGGTGCCCCAACCCCCCAATCGGCCCTACCCTGAGCATGACTGAGGGTGGCATGGCAACCTCCCAATCCGCCCTGCTCTGTGCATGACAGGAGGCGGGGCCCCAACTCCCCAATGGGCCCTGCTCTGAGCCCGACCAGGGGTTACACCTAGGATTAGGCCTGCCCTCTGCCACCCGGGAGCAGGCCTAAACCAGCAGGTCCTTATCTCCTGATGGGTCCCAGACTGTGAGAGGGCACAGGCCAGGCTGAGGGACCTCCTCTCCCAACCCCGAGTGCACAAATTTTTGTGCACCGGGCCTCTAGTAATACATAATATTGATCTGAGTGTGCCTCGTACGAAATCTAGAGGGTAGAATTGAATCTGTTGGTTGATTGTGTCTCATATTTTTGAAGTTTATTCTTAAAAATGTTACTGATTAAGAAATGCTAAATATTTGACTTGCCAGCTAAAAGTTTAAAGTTCAGATTGAGTTTGGAGAAATTGTGTAGTTGTGGTAGCTAGATGCCTAAAATGCAGAAATTTTTGGGAAAATAATTTTTGCTTTCTCTGAAATAATTAGGAATTCAAAATATGCTGCTTATAGGTCTGATTTTTTAAAAAAGGAGAGGATCAACTCTGTGATCTCAACTGAAATTCTTAATACAAAAACCAGTTTAAATTTAATTGCAAAGAACAGTGTAGACAGCCACCACTTTGGGCTGCATGACTTGGCAGCCGCCATGATGGCCACATGGCTTGCAGCTCCCCTGGGGGCCGCCATCTTGAAACGGCAAACGCCAACCCATCCCTTTGAATTAGCCAATTGGGAGAGACCATGCGCCTGAGCTCCAGTCAGGAGCAAGGGATGGGCCACTGGGTTGTTACAGACTAGGAGTTTATGAATTATTTTCAATGCTGAATACACTGCTTGCAATAAGCCATGTGCCTCATTTTAAAATCCTACATATTATTTATTAATTATAATGGAGTGTAAAGGTATACAAATTTTATATTCTCCATGTCATTTTACAGGGATTACTACTTACCAAAAAATTGTTGTCTTGTAATGTTATATTTTATAGAAAAGCAAAGTTTTTATCAAATCTCTAACCATGCCACTTTTAAATTTTGTCATTTGTGGACAGCTTTATTCTGATGCATTTGTAGGTCTATTATATGTTTGGGGGGAAAAATCCAAAGGACTCTGACTTAATCTAAATTGCAGGCTTGTAAGCAGGTCATAGTTTTGAACTGGATGAAGACTTATAAAACTTCAAGGAATAACTGAATTCAAAACCTACTGGCAAATAATCAGGATAAACAAAAATAACTATGGGACTAAATGAATTGAGGATAATTATTCTTATGACTTGCCGGGAGCCGGTCCATCCTTGCTGTTTCAAGGGACCTGGCATATATGGCATACTTTTCTTAATATGTTTGCTCACCTTCTTGGCGCTGTGTTTTAACCAAAGTCACCTCTCCGAGAAAGGTTGAATCCCCAGGTAGGGATTTTCCCCTGAAGTTAGGGAGGGAATAAAACCCCTCAACTAAGTGCCAGGCGGGTAATTAATCCCTTTAACTACGAACAATCATGCTTAAACTACATAATCTTTTCTCCCTGGAATGGAGATAAGAAACGCCCTAACCTTTGTAATAGAGATTGATAGGATTGAATCAACTGGTATAAATACAGTTGTAACAAGACAGAAAGACTCAGAACTCAGGAGACAGAAATCAGAAGACAGAACCTACACGGAGCCTAGAGACAGAAGAACTTCGCTGGCGAGAGCATGCCAGAGGATCCTGGACCGGGACTGGCCTCGGAGCCTAGAGACAGAGCCTAGCGGGAGAACATGGCAAGGGATCCTGGACTGAACCTGACTACAGAGATTGGCAGGAGAACCTGACTGGAACCTGGACACTGAACCTGACTGGAGAGCCTGGACAGAACCTGGCAGGAGAACCTAGCGAGGGAACATGGCTACAGAACCTCGCTGGAGATCCGAAACAGAACCTCTCTGGAGATCCGGGCTGGAGATCCTGGCTAGGCTGCTGATCAACTGAACGCTGTCTCCGTGACATTCCTTCTTCGCCGACTCCGTCCACACCTTTGGGGAACCCCTGGACCTGCTGGCGTTGGACCCCGGCAATGACTGTTTAAAATATTGTTGACTTTTAAATCTTTTGTTTCCCAAATATAAGGAAAAGTAAAGAGCAGACATTCTACATTGTAGGAACTAACAAATTGGTAACAGATTCATTTCACAGTGCGCTCCGGGGAGACGAAGATCTCAAAGATCATGGCTTACAACCAGGAGATTAGGTGTGTTAGAAAAGACACCAAATAAAAGACTCTCTCCAATCTCATTGGAGAGGACCTCACCAGCGGAGATCAAAGACTTTTCAAGGACGAGAAACAGCAGAGGTCTTTCAAGGATGAGAAGTTGCTGACCACGAAGGCAGACAGCTACCCCAAGATGACGTCAACAAGGCCTGTATACTCACAAACTGATACTGCTTGCTGTGGTGATTCAAAGTTTTTAATGGGGAATGTTATCTGTCTTTATTGTTTAAATATGTGTCTTTGTTGTTTAAAATTATTTAGCTAGTGAAATTTCTCTTAAAAAATATGAATGTATTGCTAATCTGAGGAATGTTAATTATTTGCATGTCCCCCAAATAATTAAGGCTAAGAGTTCTAACTAACTGGAATGTACAGCTTTGGTGTGGTGGAGGAAGGTAAAGAGAAATACTTAATGGAAGGTCTGAGGCATGGTTATGCATTTTTGAAGGACATAGAAAGAAGATTTGAAGGCTAATTTGAAAGTGTGAAATTTGTAAAGGTTTTGTATGTGATGAGAAGGAAAAGAGAAATGTTGAAAGAGAGTTGAATGCATGATAGACCAGCAAGCTGGAACAAGTAGAATAGGGAAACTGAGCAGAAATCCTATCTTCCCTAAAGCAATGACACTTGGGAGTAAACGCTTCGCATTTGCCTCCCTAAACAAAGGTTAAATAGTTTATGTCAATCTGACTAGTGTCATTTGCTGTCCACACCCAGGGACAAATGAAGGTAGAAAACAAGCCTTATTTTAATTAGTTCTTTTATTCAGGTATCTTTAAGGAGAAGGCGGAGGAGCCAGGCAGCAGTGTTCACAGACTCCTCCCCTCAGCTGAATTGGCAACAATAACAATCTCCCCTCATCGCTTGGCCTCGTCATATGGGAGGCAGACCTAGCTCCCGGAAAATTCCCCTATGTTTTGTGCTGAGGCATTTGTCTAGTTGCCGTGTCTATTTAGTCTTGTTTTCTTTGTTCAGTATGAGCACTGTTTCTGTCTGAATGAGACATGGGTCGAGAATCCTGTCCTGGGATGGGGGAAAGGGAGGCCCCCACATCTGTTCCTGTCAGGCCCCCATCAGGGGACTTGGGCGGTGTTCCAGTTATCTGCTCAAAATCCCAAGGCTGTAAAAGTACTTGTTCACTGAAAGGGTGTAGGTGCAGATGTTTGTTCAATGCTTGTTTTTCTGCCTAGGTATAATTTTTCATATAAGTGTGGAAGTCTGTGGAAAACAACACACACACTTGATTTCTTTAGGGCTGAATAGCAAAACACCCCCGAGCAGCCTCTGGGTTCTTTTCCGAAAGGGTGCTTGCTCCCTGTCAGAGGTGGAATCGGCCCACCCAACAGAATTTCTGTCTGTTTGTTTACTAGAGACTTTGATTTGCTCTGTGATATTTCTGTGTTGGGTTGAAATTTTGGAATTCTGAGGTAGATTTAAAAGTATTTGTGGATAAATAGGACCCTCAGTTAGTTTCTTGGCATATTCTGGAGCAGCCTATGCAGTCTTGACAGAGCCAATGGGACCAGTAACATCTAAGAAGACACCAGTTCTAGGAGCCACCAGACAAACTGCCTTTTTCCTCGGACATCAAAGAGGACTGTGGACCTCAGAAAGACCACGACAACTTATTCGTTTCTAGTCATGCCCCAATGCCTGTACCCCTTACTTGGACGTGATCTCTTACAGAAATTACAAGCCACCCATAAGCTTGTTCGAGATGCCCTGCCAGTGCCACCTCGGACTCTGTACATCCTTTCCAGCCTGGGGACTCGGTGTGGGTAAAGAAGTTCACAGCCCAAGGACTCACCCCAACTTGGAAAGGACTATACGCTGTCTCCCTGCTGACGGCATCCAGACCTGGCTACACCACTCCCAGCTCCTGCACCAGAAAACGGCCTTGATCCCGGCAGCCAGCGGCCTCACCCGTGAGATCCAGGAGGAGGCTCGACGCGCGCAGGAGGGGAACTGGACTTCAGTGAGGACAGTACTGACGGGGACCGTGGCACTAGGGCACTTGGTAACTGTAAGAACATTTTTTTTCTAGCCAGTGAGAAAGTCCAGGGACAAGTGGGGCTAGATGTGCTAGGAGACAGGAGAGCAGGAACAGAATAGAGAATGCCCCTAAGAGAAGTGGGGTGAGTAAATGAAAATTAAATGTGCCAAACTGGCAGTTTAGAAAAATTAATTCGGTCAAACTACTTGTAGTTAGGGGGCAGTACCATCCCCTAAGTAGTAAAGATGAGTCCATGATTTGACTCATGTACATAAAACCAGTGGGGAATGAAGTATGGTACCAATCTGCTTTGCTTAGCAGTGGAAAAGTTATTTTAATTTTCTGAATTGTATACATCATCCCATTCGATTGAATGACCATCCCATTGATTGTTACCTTGCTGGTTTTGGAAAGCACATTCTTCTGTACCTGGAAAACAGGACAGTGCAATTATCCTAGGTCATTTTAGTGACCACAGACAATGTATTCCACTTGACTCAGTGGTCCCAAGGCCAGGGCAGCGCGATTACTCTAAATTTTAATGAGTTCCTGGCAACTCACTCATCTCAAGACCGGAGGGCTCTGGATAAGATGTTCCTGTCAATTCAATGACCCTGAGACCCAGAACTATAATTAACATGCTTAATTCTGCTTCTGTAAACTGCTTTTTTTGTGAACCAGGTTCGTCATTCCAAACCCTGGGATGTAATCAATACCTTTGTGATTTTTGTGTTCATGATATGTAAATGTTATACTAGAGGAAGAAAAGCAAAACTTAAGACAAACAGCAAAAGACTCGGATCCTGATGGCTCAAAAATTAGAAATGATCCAGAATACTTTTTAACAAGGACGTATAGGACCTGACTGGCTCCCATTTACCTGCCCTTTTTAAAATAATAATAATTCGACCTTAAATGCCATCCAAGGTTGCCGGGAGCTGGTCCATCCTTGCTGTTTCAAGGGACCTGGCATATATGGCATACGGTTCTTAATATGTTTGCTCACCTTCTTGTCGCTGTGTTTTAACCAAGGTCACCTCTCCGAGAAAGGTTGAATCCCCAGGTAGGGATTTTCCCCTGAAGTTAGGGAGGGAATAAAACCCCTCAACTAAGTGCCAGGCGGGTAATTAATCCCTTTAACTACGAACAATCATGCTTAAACTACATAATCTTTTCTCCCTGGAATGGAGATAAGAAACGCCCTAACCTTTGTAATAGAGATTGATAGGATTGAATCAACTGGTATAAATACAGATGTAACAAGACAGAAAGACACAGAACTTAGAACAGAATCAACAAGACAGAACTCATAAGACAGAATTCAGAAGACAGAACTTCAGACACAGAACTGAGAACACAGGGCTTGGAAGACAGGACCAAGAGAGACAGAGCCTAGGCACAGAACCTACACAGAACGTTCTCTAGAGACAGAAGAACTTCACTGGAGAGAGCATGCCGGAGGGTCCTGGACAGGGACTGGCCTCGGAGCTTTGAGGCAAAGCCTGGCGAGAGAGCATGGCAGGGGATCCTGGACTGAACCTGACTACAGAAATTGGCAAGAGAACCTGACTAGAACCTGGTGACCAAACCTGGCTGGAGAAGTCCCTGTGTCATTCCTTCTTCGCCGACTCCGTCCACGCCTTTGGGGACCCCTGGACCTGCTGGGGTTGGACCCCGGCATATGGCGCCCGAACAGGGACCCCTTAGGTAAGCCCCCCCACACTCGGGACAGGATCAGACTCCACCATAGGAAGAGGGTGGATAGTCTTCGCCGACTCCGTCCACACCTTTGGGAACTCCTGGAACAGGATTCCCCTAGGTAAGCCCCCCACCCCATTGAGAACCTCCACACTCGCGACGGATAGGACTCCACCAGGGTACTACAGACCCCCCTATAGAGGATAAGTAGGGTAAGAAGGTGGATAGTACAGAACTTAGACTGAGAAGATGTGCCTTACTGAGTCCAAAGAAAGAAGACTCTGTATTGATCTTTAGATTAAGAAGATGTGCCATACTGAGTCTAAACAAAAAAGACTCTGTATTGATCTTTAGATTAAGAAGATGTGCCATACTGAGTCTAAAGAAAAAAGACTCCGTATTGATCTTTTAACACATATGCTTACTAGCAGAGGAGTTAAGGTTACTCCCAGTCAGATGGAACATTTTATACAAGAAGTATGTCCATGCTTTTCTGAGGAAGGAAAGGTAAATGTAATAGCATGGGAGAAGGTAGGCCCAAGGAGCCTTATCCTTAACCCCACTGCAGCCTTTCTACCCTGGGAAAGTGCAAGATTGGCAAGCTCTCCCTGGGATGATAGATCAGGACTCAGGTAATAGCGGAAAGAGCCAATCCTACGCTTAAAATGGATATAAGAGAGCATTTGAGGTTTTTCTTTTTAATGCTTGCTTTTAAAAAATAAAAAAGGGGGAATTTGCCAGGAGCCGGTCCATCCTTGCTGTTTCAAGGGACCTGGCATATATGGCATACGGTTCTTAATATGTTTGCTCACCTTCTTGTCGCTGTGTTTTAACCAAGGTCACCTCTCCGAGAAAGGTTGAATCCCCAGGTAGGGATTTTCCCCTGAAGTTAGGGAGGGAATAAAACCCCTCAACTAAGTGCCAGGCGGGTAATTAATCCCTTTAACTACGAACAATCATGCTTAAACTACATAATCTTTTCTCCCTGGAATGGAGATAAGAAACGCCCTAACGTTTGTAATAGAGATTGATAGGATTGAACCAACTGGTATAAATACAGATGTAACAAGACAGAAAGACACAGAACTTAGAACAGAATCAACAAGACAGAACTCATGAGACAGAATTCAGAAGACAGAACTTCAGACACAGAACTGAGAACACAGGGCTTGGAAGACAGGACCAAGAGAGATAGAGCCTAAGCACAGAACCTACACAGAACGTTCTCTAGAGACAGAAGAACTTCACTGGAGAGAGCATGCCGGAGGATCCTGGACAGGGACTGGCCTCGGAGCTTTGAGGCAAAGCTTGGCGAGAGAGCATGGCAGGGGATCCTGGACTGAACCTGACTACAGAAATTGGCAAGAGAACCTGACTAGAACCTGGTGACCAAACCTGGCTGGAGAAGTCCCTGTGTCATTCCTTCTTCGCCGACTCCGTCCACGCCTTTGGGGACCCCTGGACCTGCTGGGGTTGGACCCCGGCACAAGGTTATGGTCTTGCCCCATCCCCAGTGGTCCACCTGTTCAGCAAGACATGCTGACACTGAGACATCCTAGGAATGAGCCTTCCTAGCAACGTGGGATTCCATTATCCAACCAAAAGGTTGGCCATCAATGCATCCTTTGGATTGATTTATGACCAAAAGGGGGATGTGTGGACGAAAGGGGCCACATGCTGACCTGACAAGCTCAGGAGAGGCCTGCATGGCAGTTTTGCAGATTTGAGACCTAAAGTAACCACAAAGGATGGTCTGAAATTAAACCTTAACTAAAAGCAGTTATGGTGGGCAGTTCCGTCCTAAGCCGATATCTTCACGGATAAGGCCAACCTTTACTGTAGCTGAGCCTATCTGTCTTTTTGCATCTATGATAACATGCCCTTGAAATGTCTGGGTAACTTGTGGTTTCCCTGTATCTGGAGCCCCTGGGGCAGGGCCAGGTGTGCTGGGCCCAGGACAGATGCAGCAGAGTCTTTCATTTGTCATGTTAATTGTGCCTGCACCCACCTAAGTATGTGTCCATCATTTTACTTTTTATCCTATCACAGAGGTTTCCCCTGCTTCGCTTGATCCCACCTCCTTAAATCTGTCACCAATGAATTTCACAACCATTAAACAAACACTGATACTTTTGATATTTATTTTATGGATTTAAATGCCATTTCACAAAGAAAAATCTACCAAAGAAAGTGACTGAGCATGTTACCTCTCAAACACGGGTCATAGCTTCGCCACCACTGCACTTGAGGAACCAACTCCAAGGGGAATACAGAACCAGCAGAGGGAATAGCACCCACCACGATCTGCACCCTTCACAGGACACAAAAAAAGGAACCCACGGGGACCCTTCTCACTCTCCCTACCTGGCAGTCTGCACTTCTTCCTCAACACACCTCCACACTGGCTACAACACTTTCTGCCCGGAAATTCATTCGGCCCTTCCGGCCGACAAAAAACACGGCTGCCAGGACATAAAGGACGGACCCATGGGATCCCCCCTTTCAGACACCCGCTACAAAGGGCCACCTCGGCCCTCACTTCCCACTCAGGACCCTCACATCCTGCAGGGATGATGACAAGCAAAACTTTCCAACAACAACAACACACACACACACACACACACTCCTCCTCACCTAGCTCTTGACTCCACCTAGGGGACAAGCAGGAACATGCATTCACAACGGCAATCCTCTCACCAACACCGACACACACACATGGCTTCCCACACAACTTCCTGGCACGAACTGCACAACACGACCATGCTCCCTCCCTCCACACTTCCATTCCAAGGAACATAATCATTCTCAATGTCTGTGCTTTGGAAAAAAAAATTCTTCTTTCTGTACCGTCATAGCCACACAAGGAGTGAAGCAGGGGGTCCCTCGGGGGTGAGGACGACGGAGCCTCAACGCGCTAGGGCGTCTGCATGCACGACTCCGGGGACCAGGTTCATTGACGCAGATCCGTTTTATTGAGGAACTACAGGGGTATATATAGCATGAGGGGACCAATCAGAGGGAGACACGTTGCTATAAGCGACCAATCAGAGGGAGACACGTTGCTATAGGCGACCAATGGCTGAAAGGCTGGGGTACTATGCATGTGGCTCTAGGAGTTAGTTCAGGCGGGCATTGCTACTTCCTGGTGTGCCGAGGAAGCATGTCATGGTGGAGTGTGCTCACACCATTGCAACAGCCACAGCACTGAGACATACTTCCTGAGCTCTACTACATCTCCCCCTTCCTTTCTAATTAGCGCCAAAGCAAAGGAGTTGTCACTACTCAGAAGGAGATAGAAGGGTGGCCTTATAGACGGGTAAAAGGAGTAGCGGAGGCATGTGCCACTGGAAACTGGGAACACCAACTGGCATGAGAACGCCAGGGTGAGGTATCACAGTCCACAGTCCTTATCTGTGTGCACCCGTGCTATTAGCTGTGATGATAGCACACATTAATAAGAATAACGTTCCTGCCGACGGGTTCCCCTCTGGCGCCATGCGCGCGGCTTAGTCTTGTAGAGCCTTGATGTCACCCCAGGTGATGGGGTGAGCTCGTCGGTGTCTAGGTCGTCTCCGCCGTTGGGGCTGGTTCTCTTCTATGGTCAGGTCCTCCATTTCCTCAACGGGGGGCGATGGTGGTGATCTACGGCTCATCGCTGGTGGTGTAGGGTTTGATGTCACGAGCAGGGATCCACGCGGGACTTTTGTCACCTTCTGGAAAAATACAAGCAAACCCTCTCCCCTGGGTTAAGAGTGGGTCAGGGCCTTTCCAGGCTTCGGTGAGTGGGTCTCTCCACCGGACCAAAGGAAGAGGTGTTGCTATGTCCCGGAGTCCTCCCCAATGTTTATACATAGGGGTTAATCCATGCTCATCAAAATGAAAATAATTGAGGGCAGTTAAGGCTTGGGTTAGCAGTGTATGAGGATTTCTCCCTATCACTCCCCCTTTTTCTTTAATCAGTTGGGCCTTGAGTTCCCTGTGTAGTCTTTCAATAATTGCCTGTCCCTGGGGGTTATAGGGGATGCCCATGGTATGCTTGATGTCATGTGATTTTAAGAAGTCTTGAAATAGAGTGCTGGTGTAGCATGGTCCATTGTCAGTTTTTACCTCCCACGGGAATCCAAGGATGAGAAAGGCAGCCTTGAAGGTGGCAATGCTATGTTTGGCTTTTTCTCCCATTTGGGCCTGGGCGAACGTAGCTCCTGAGCAAGTATCTATGACTGTGTGGACATATTTTGATTTGCCAAATGCTGGGACATGTGTGACATCCGCTTGCCATATGGCATTGGGCTGTAGTCCTCGGGGATTGGCCCCTCTGGGTTGTAAAGGCCCGAGGGGTAGTAGAGGGCCGCAGGATCGGCAAGCACGTATGAGGTGCTTGCACTGAGCTAGGGGCAGATGGGGGAAGAGCTTATGGAGAGAGGAGGCTGACATATGACATTTGGTGTGTAGGAGTCTGGCCTCTTCTATGGGTTGTAGGGTAAGAACTAGCTTGTCTGCTTCTGCGTTGCCTAGGGAAAGTGGGCCTGGTAGGCCAGTATGAGACCGTAAGTGTTGGATATACCAGGGCTGTTTACAGTTCTCTAGGATGTCCTTTAGGAGTTGGAGGCTCTGATCTAGCAGGGTATCTTTAACTCTTAAGGTGAAATACCCTATATTTTTTGCCATATGCACCGCGTAAGCACTATCTGAGAATAAATTCACTGGACTATTTTGACAGTAGAGAAGGGCGTATATTATAGCTCTGAGTTCTCCTACTTGTGCTGAGCCTTGATAAGTATATCTAAGGTAAGTGGGGTTGGTGGAAGTTTTAGGGGACTTTATTATTGCTGCACAGTAATGCTTGCCCGCGTCAGTGAAGGCACAGGTTGCCCTTTGAGGGAGCCGTTGACAGTTGGAGGTGGAATGCGGGAGTTGGTGCCCTTTGCAGCAGCCGTTGACAGTTGATGGTGGAACGGAGGAGTCGGTGGTGCCTTTTGTGAATCCCACCAACAGTAACAAAACCATGGCGGTTTGGGAGCTGAGCCCAGGGTGAAGGGAGGGATGGCGACACGGCTTCCGGGCGACGGGGCGGAATGTCAGAGAAGGGGGTAATGGTTTTTCCTTGTGGACCTCAGCGGGTTGAATCCCTTTCAAGATCTTCTCCCAAGTGGAAGGGTCCCAAATGGGGGCCTCGATTAACCACAGATTGGACTGTAATAGATACTCCCAATGAGATTGGAGTTCCTTTTCAGAGACCTTAACTCGCCTGCTCTGCAGTAAGGCGTGGAGCGCACGCTTGTGGCGCTCTCGCCCAAGGGGGAAAGTTTCCCATTTTACTGTAGAGGGTTGCTCACCCATCCAGCCATTCCGGGGGCCCCACGTTCGGGCGCCAGATGAAGCAGGGTGTCCCTTGGGGGTGAGGACGACGGAGCCCCAACGCGCTAGGGCGTCTGCATGCACGACTCCGGGGACCAGGTTCATTGACGCAGATCCGTTTTATTGAGGAACTACAGGGGTATATATAGCATGAGGGGACCAATCAGAGGGAGACACGTTGCTATAGGCGAACAATCAGAGGGAGACACATTGCTATAGGCGACCAATCAGAGGGAGACACATTGCTATAGGCGACCAATGGCTGAAAGGCTGGGGTACTATGCATGTGGCTCTCAGAGTTAGTTCAGGCGGGCATTGCTACTTCCTGGTGTGCCGAGGAAGCATGTCATGGTGGAGTGTGCTCACACCATTGCAACAGCCACAGCGCTGAGACATACTTCCTGAGCTCTACTACAAAGGAGGGCAAGAAAAGCGTACCATACACACATGGACCTTTCCACAAACATGGCTTCTCTTGCCCCAGATGATTTCAAACACACTCAACTTGCCGTGGCAACTTCAAACGATTCACAACATTCACAAACCAAGACACACGGATGCGTGCTGATCACATTCACGCTTAGCATGGGGAAAACAACACAACAACCCTACTTGAGCGCATGGCCACTTCAACAGGAATGCCTAGGCATGCCACGGGCTCAAAACAGGCGCACCAAGGCATCTTTATTTCCGCTGACGGTGCCTGGGAAGGGTTGCAAATTCACATCTTTCGCAGAGAAGACCAGCACGAGCCCATGCTACTCGCTGCATCAGCTTCACACATACACCTGCTACAACCAACGCTCTCTGCTTTCTTGCAAAAGGACACAAAATCAGCAGCTTGGACATGGTCAGAGATGCCTGCCTCAATCAGAGCGGCCCCCAGGTCACGGAGGGCCTCAACAATGCTCGCCTCTCCATGACCATCGCGAGAATAATAGCTTCTCCTAATACACCAAACACTCCAAGGACGGACTGGAGGCTCCACCATCGTGGCCTCCTAGGCAATGACTCATTGCCTCAACAATGCCTGCCCACAGGGGACCAACTCACATCCTCAAAGCACCTGCTCACCGGCCCAGGGCAGCGCTCTCCAAGGCCTCCCTCGGCAGGCCTGCCTGGCCACAAACACCTCACACATCGACACCCGACACTTCACTCCATTCAACCACGAAATCATGGCCTCCTGGACAGCCTCCAACACTTTCTGCCATTTCTTTTCCCCCTTTTTTTCGGGACACATTGGCTGGGACCTCGCATTTCAACACCAAGGACAGAACCACAGTGTGTTTTCCTCCAATGGCCACAACAGGGCAGCAGACGATCGCTTCGCCGCACCAATGCTCTCACACGCAGCGTCCTTTCCTCTTGGCTCCTCCAACCTGCTCTCTTGGCAGTCCAAAGAAAATAAAAACGCTTCAAAAGTGCTGAACACAAAATGGCTCCTTTCGAAATCGGCGCCTTCTCGGGCGCAATGCCACAACTGAGCACAGACAGAAATCCTAACCTTTGGCTCCCTTCCTGGAATGGAACGGGCCCAGGCCACAACATGGACAGCCTTTTTGCTTTTCCACAACACCTCTCGGGGCCTTCTTTACACAAAATACAACATTCACGCAATGACCCCCTTTTCTTTGCTTCATCGTCAAACAAGAACATTTCCTTCTTGGATCTTTCAGAAATCGTGGAACACAGGCATAAACAACACAAAACACACATACAAACATCCACCGCCGGGAGACACCTCCACAAGCACTTGCCTCCTGCACTCACAGGGGAGCAACCCCCAATCACACAAACATGCCCTTCCCTCACAATCACACAAGGGAACCTGACACACGCAGCCACACGCTCGAACCAATCACCATGCCGACACCAAAACATGCCTGCTTCCTACCTGACCACATTCATTGCTGCGACAACCAGCCACAATGCCTAGGCTCTGCTCTGCCTCCACACACACTGAAAGGGGACCACGCACTTCAGGACACTCACAGGCAACTGCTGCACTCCACAATGCTGCTCTTCAGCCTGCACCACGTGCTTGCTCCTCAAAAGCCTGCCCACACCAAAGGCTCACGAATGGCCACCCCACCTCTACAATTAGGAAACATTCACGCTGCTTCCCACCTTTCTCTCACCTATTGTTTCTCCGGGTCCCAAAACCACTTCTTGACAAGGCATGTCCACGCAAATCATCTAAGGACACATCTTCCTCATCCTACACAATCGATGCATGCTTTGGCAACATTGACTAAAACCTCTGGGCTGTTCTGTTACGAAAAAAAACAAACAAGAACCAAACAACGCTTACACAAATGGACTTACATTCATGACGTGCGGGCCCACAGGAAAATGTCTCTCAAATTCTACCTCAAATCGCACACAAACTTGCCCATAGTTACACTATCTTACCCTCTTTCTCTCCCCAGTAGAGGCTTTTTCCAGGGCCCTTGGCAAGTTCTTGAAGGGCCCTATGTGCTGGCACTTGGAGACCTCGACCCAACACTTGCCCTGACACCAGCACTGATAACTTCGTCTGGAGAACACTGAATGACCTCTCTGAAAAGGGAGTACTCTTATTTTCCTTATTATTGAACCCAACAAGCATTGACACAACCCACGAATACCAGGCTTAACACTTCAAACACCACTTTCTGTACAACATGGATGCTTCAGGGGGGCTCCACAGGCTCCTGTAGACAGCCTTCACACCTCAACCTGACGCCTTCCTTCAGGATCACATTCCCCACCTAAAACCACCTATCGCCAGGCACATATCTTAGGAACACATGGGGGACAACGACAGCTTCATTCCGAACTTCAACAGCACTTGCACAACAACATGCAAACTGAAAAACCTCTGCTCCTCCACAGTCACACCCACCTTGGCAACGCTCCATACAACTTTCACATCCAGAAGCTCCATCTGCACTCTTGACAAACTCACAAGCTTCAAATACCCACACATCTTCCCACCCTTTCATCTGCACTGACTTCACACCATGGGCACGACGCAGCAAAACCACACAAACACCAGGATCGGACCTGGCATCACAGCCGCAACACGACTCACGAGGACATAGGGGGACACCTCAAGCACATTATTCGTATGACAGCCTTCACTCAACCTTCCCAATGGGACACACTAAACGCCTCAGTACACATCACACAAGACACACGGACGGGGTGGCTGTGGCTCCCGCCTCACAAACAAAAGTCACACCGACAAACGGGACCCAAGCCTCAGCGGCCACACCTGGGACACCACCACTCCTCCGGGACACTCTGGCACCTCCCGCATCACACCTGGGGGGGAGGGGGGACTCTCCTCACATCCTGCAAGCGCACAGAGCCTCACTCTCAGCCTCCCACACAGCCAGCACTATAACCGTTGAGCCATCAGGGCCATGGACCTTGCTGGCAGCCACATACCCAGGAGGGGATGCACAGGAGGCAGCTCATGCATCTTTCCCTCTCATCCATGTTGAGGACTCTCTAGCCCTCTCCCTTCCTCTACGGGAAAAACCAACACAATATGCTTTTTACAAAAGCTGCAACTTCCAACCTCTCTCCACCATCTTCTTCAAAGGCTGCAACAGGGAAAAGGACAAAGAGAGATACGCACATCAGTGCATACAGGAGATCTCAGTGTTTTCAACAACTCAATGACAAACAACTCACAAAATGAAAAACACAGCAACATCGAAACACCAGCCAAAAGCACACTCTGGCCACCACAAACCAAGCATGGAGGTCCAACAGGAGGACGAGGGCATGACATGAGCGTGGGTCCTGTCAGGCTACACATTCACAGGCACATGGAAAAACCTGGAACAGGGGGAAACATGGCACACTTGCCATTTTCACTCTCACACGGCTTCACTCAGCAATTTCAGGACCATTCCTTGGCAGTTCAAAGGGAAGCTTCACTGGGACATTCAAGAAACACCTTCTGCCTCTGCCGTGATGCTCACCTGCCACCTAAGGCCATGGGACCGTCACCAAAAAACACAAACACATTGCACCCCTGCTCTCCAGGGCAGCCATCATGCCATCCCTGCATGGAATCAACTTAAGCCTCTGGGTCTGCACCACTGCCCTCCCAGCACTCACAACGGATTCCTCGCACACTGCTGCGCTCACACGGCCTGGAACGTGACAATACATGTTCCTTGCTGTCTGTTTCAATACACGGTGCTGAGGACTTCTAGCAGGCTGATGCTCGACCATTCACAAACACCCGCTATTGCTTCTCTTCACTTTTACAAAGGTCCATTTCACACCGTTCCCAGCCTCCCGGACTACAAATACACATCTTCTCCCACGCTTCTTGCCACCCCTTGCTACACGCCTTTGCCCATCCGAAAGGAAACTTTTAGACACACAAACCCGTGCTGATTCATTCATCAACTTTCTCAAGCCAGCACACTTCCAAAGACAAACTCAGCAACTGGGTGTGAAATAAACTGAGGAAACACAACACATCTTTCACAACCAGAACGTGGGGGCATCCTAGCTCTTCTTCTGTTCACTATGCTTGCGAAATGGATGCTACAAAAAAGGGCTACAAGAACAACATTGGGTCTTTCCGTCCCTAAAACAGTCATTCCAAATGGGCATACACCCCTTGGAATGGAAATATGGGCAACAGCATGACACTATTAGCAAACTTCCTCATCAGGAACCTCGACGAGAGCCCTTGTGTCTCTGTCTGTCCATGCTGCTGGCTGAGAGAATGCCAGGTGCAAACACCTGGGCCTGCCTCCAAACCAGGGGGACCCAACTCCAAATGGAGGACCAAGCTTTGCGGACCTCATGCTCTCTCATACACGTGCCTCTCACCCAGGATCTCATCGCACTCACTGGCCACTGACACAACACCACCACCTTTGGAGGCTGTGCAACAAACGGGGGATCCACTCACCTGCTCTGAAACACAAGCATCTCTTCCTTTCCACAATGTCCCCTCAAAAACCTCATCACCCTCTCCACTCTCTTGGGGACTTCAGCATTCCCCACAACTCTCTTACAGCTGATCCCAGCACTCGCGAGTCTTAGCACCACCTGCTTCTGGGAAGGGTTTCTTTAGAGATCGCAAAGGAAATGGCAGCAAGTGTGATGTGGAACACTCATATGCAGACAGTCCTGAAAAACCGATGGCATTGCCATGTCAACAATGGGAACCTCTTTCCCTACAGTGATTGAGGACTTGGGGGGTGACCTGAACGTCTCAGAACCAACCATTGAGCCACAGCTTCACACTCGCCTTTTCCCACATCGACACAATCCTGACACAGCACCTCGGGAACGGGAAATCTGTCCCATGGAATACTCTTTTCTGTGGGTCTCAGCTGACTCAGGAGGAGCCAGCCCTGACTCAAGGACCTGATGAAGCAAGCACAGGTGCCGGAAGCCGGTCCATCCTTGCTGTTTCAAGGGACCTGGCATATATAGCATACGGTTCTTAATATGTTTGCTCACCTTCTTGGCGCTGTGTTTTAACCAAGGTCACCTCTCCGAGAAAGGTTGAATCCCCAGGTAGGGATTTTCCCCTGAAGTTAGGGAGGGAATAAAACCCCTCAACTAAGTGCCAGGCGGGTAATTAATCACTTTAGCTACAAACAATCACACTTAAGCTACATAATCTTTACTCCCTGGAATGGAGATAAGAAACGCCCTAACCTTTGTAATAGAGATTGATAGGATTGAATCAACTGGTATAAATACAGTTGTAACAAGACAGAAACACACAGAACTCAGAACACAGGGCTTGGAAGACAGGACCAAGAGAGACAGAACCTACAGGGAACCAGGAGATGGAGGAGCTTCGCTGGAGAGAACATGGCAAGGGATCCTGGACTGAACCTGACTGCAGAGGTTGGCAAGAGAGCCTGACTAGAACCTGGTGACTGGACCTGCCTGGAGAACCTGGACAGAACCTGGCTGGAGATCCTAAGCAGAACCTCTCTGGAGATCCAGACCAGAACTTGGCTGGAGATCCTGGCTAGAGATCCTGGCTAGGCTGCTGATCAACTGAACGCTGTCTCCGTGTCATTCCTTCTTCGCCGACTCCGTCCACATCTTTGGGCACCCCTGGACCTGCTGGGGTTGGACCCCAGCACACAGGCACGGGCCCCCTGTGCATGCTGGGAGCTGGGCTCTCTTGCCCACGTCACGAAGGGCAACCCACCCAAACACCCACCGCCTCTGCTGACTATCTCTCAGTGGATGAACAATAGCTTTCCACAATCAAGTCCTCATTCACATGACAAATGCTGATGCCCCCCGGCCCCAAACATCCACATACAGGATCTGCTTGCAATCAGCACGCCTTCATTTCTTCCATACATCTTTTCCAGCTCACAATCATTAGCCTCCATCTTCATGCACAGCTTTTTCTACCATCTCTTTCCATTTACAATGGCAGGAATCTCACCTCCTTTGCAAGGAACTGGAAAACTCTACAGGATGGGAGGCTCAGCTCTTGGTGTGGATGTGTGGACACAGGTTGGCATGTGACATGACAGTGGGACCATTCAGGAACCAGAATTCTCACCATGACTAAGGAAAAAAAGGGGTGGGTGGTTGCACTAAAATAGGATACCTTTTGGGGGAGACTACGAGGAAAATCGACACTTTCCAGTTTGTCTTTTAATTTGTTATGGATCTCAGACACACAAGGAGAGGGACAGGGAGAGGGAGAGGGAGAGAAACATGGGTGTGACAGACAAAAATCAATCCGCTGATAGGCGTGCCCTTACCAGGAATCAAGGGGACTTCTTGCTTCATGCCTCCACATGCAATCATTGAGCCTCACTCGCTGGCCTGTGTGCTGCTATTTGCATGACCTCTTGACTACAAACACAAGGCGGCCCTGGCTGGGGACATGACACGCTACGGTGATGACAAGCTTTACATTGCTGCTGTTCTAAGGTTGCTTTCAGCGTCAAGCCTGGCCTCTTTCCATCAGCACAGCAACTGGCAGGTGTGGCATCACTACAAGTCTGCCGCAAGCCGTGCCATCCTTGCTGCTTCACACGGTCACTGCAGGGAACAAACATCTGCACAGCAGATCTTCCAAGGAACGGACCTGGCGTCTAGGGCATCCTGTTTTCGATAGGTGTGCGCCCCTTCTTAGGGCTATGTGTTCTGACCACAGCCACCTTCCCGGGAAAGGTGGTTTCCCCAGCTGCGTATGTTTCCCTACAGTTCGGGATGAATGGGACTACGGAAGGGAAGAAGATCACTACAACCGCCTCATGGGACAGAAATACACTAGGACACTTAGGAGGAACTCACACGAAGACTGTTACCAATACACTGAGCACTTCCTAGGCCCACATCCTCAGGGGTCTACCCACCAGAGATACGACCAAAGCCTACACCCCTAAAAACCAACAACGCAGGGCAGTCCCAAAGAAGACCACCGGAAAAGCTAAAACGAAAACTATCACTTGAAGAAATACCGCTGCAAACAATGCAGGCAGCCTCCTTATCTAAAACTCTTAGGCGACCTAGGCAACCACAAAGACTTCAACGCACTACCAGGCAGGTGGCTCATCACCATACCTAACAACAATCATGCTTCACCTACACAACCTTGACTTACGACATACAATAGGAAAACCTCCTGCCGGTTTGGCCTTATACCTTCACAGTGGAGCGATACAATAGGAACCATACAATACAAATAACAAACTAGCCCTGCTCATGGAACACAGACAAACCCTTTACAATAGAATGTACAAATATACACAATAAAAAGATTAAAATCAGCAGAGCTAAACAGAAATGACATTTTTGGCAAAGGTCACATAAGAAACTGTGGTGATGTTCTATGTGAACAGTGACACTGAGATGAGCTCGGCGTGCAGGATTGACTTTAGAGAACCAGAGGGCTATTGCTAGTCAGGCAAGTAGCCAAGCCCCCAAAGCTCTCATGGCTTTTATTTAGGGATTACAGCAAATACCAATCGAGTATCGCAAGTGACAATGATTAACAGGCATGCCTATAAGATCATCAGAGCTAAGTTATACATTACACTACTCATTTCCTATGTTATACAAAGACTCTTTCCACCTGCAGCAGTGTACCCTCCCTTGAACTTTCCATGCCCTCATGTGCTATTTATCACCTCAACAAAAGTCCTGCCTCTGAACAATAAGCCTTGCTTGCAAGACTTTGTTCTCACGTAGCCTGCTTGCAGGCCCCCGCCTTTTCTTGGCAGAATGTCCTCTTCAAGTTAACTTCATTCCACTTGACCAGCTACAAACTGTAAACGTAAAACAAGAAACTTTGCCGAACCACTTTGGCTCAGTGGATGGAGCATCGGCCTGCGGACTCAGGGGTCCCAGGTTTGATTCCGGTCAAGGGCATGTACCTTGGTTGCGGGCCCAGCCCCCCGTAAGCGGCGTGCAGGAGGCAGCTGATCGATTTCTCTCATTGATGTTTCTAACTATCCCTCTCCCTTCTTCTCTGTAAAAAAATCAATAAAAAAAAATATCCTATCTAATAAAAGAGAAAAATGGTAATTGGCGTACGACGATACCCTTTTCATTGGCTAATCAGGGCTATATGCAAATTAACTGCCAACTATGATTGGCAGTTAACTGCCAACTATGATTGGCAGTTAACTGCCAACTAAGATTGGCAGTTAACTGCCAACAAGATGGCGGTTAATTTGCATATGTAGGCACAATGCAGGGAGGTGAAAGGGAAAGCAGGAAGAAGCCCCCTGCCACTGACAGTGATCAGAAACCCAGGGGGGAGCTAAGAGCTGGGGGGCAGGGCAAAGGCGGCCCTGGGGCCGCCTTTGCCCTGCCCCCCAGCCATGATCGGAGAATCAGGTGCCTTTTCCGCTCTGGCCAGTGATAGCAGGAAGTAGGGGTGGAGCCAGCAATGGGAGCTGGGCACGGTCGAAGCTGGCAGTCCCAGGAGCTAGGGGTCCCTTGCCTGGGCCTAAAGCGGAGCCCACGATCGCGGGGCCGCTGCAGCTGCGGGTCCCCGCTGCCCGGGCTGGACGCCTAGGTCAGAGGCGTTAGGCCTGGGCAGGGGTGGAGCCTGAAACCGCGGGGAGCTGGGGGTCCCCTGCCCAGGTCTGACACCTCTGCCGGAGGCCTCAGGCCTGGTCAAGGGGCCGATCCGGTGATTGTTGATCGGAGGGTGATGAGGGTCAACTCCTCTGGCCGAGGCATCAGGCCTGGGTGGGGGGTGGAGCCAGGGATTGGGGGGATATGATGGTCCCCTTGCCCAGGCCTGAAGCCTGGGTCAGAGGCATCAGGCTTGGGCGGGGGGTGGAGCAAGCGATCAGAGGGAGATGGGGGTCCCCTGCCCAGGCATGATTCCTGGGCCAGAGGCCTCAGGCCTGGGTGGGGGCCAGAGCCAGTGATCAGGGGAAGATGGGGGTCCCCTGTCCAAGCCTGACACCTCTGGCGGAGGCGTCAGGCCTGGGCAAGGGGCCGATCAGGCGATCGGAGGGTGATGGGGGTCTACGCCTCTGGCCGAGGCATCAGGCCTGGGCAAGGGGCCGATCCTGGGATTGGAGGGTGATGGGGGTCAACGCCTGAGGGCTCCCAGTATGTGAGAGGGGGCAGGCTGGGCTGAGGGACACTCCCCCTCCCCCCCCCACACACACACCCAGTGCACGAATTTCGTGCACCGGGCCCCTAGTATATATATAAAAGAAACTTTAACTGGACAAAGGAGGAGACAAAACATACCGTGATGGAACTATGGACGCATGCTTATACAATCAAATACTATAAACACACTTGGAACAGGGCAATAAACACAGAACCTGATCATGCTCATCAGCTCAACGCTGTCTCCGTGTGCAGGGAGCCAGTCCATCCTTGCTGTTTCAAGGGACCTGGCATATATGGCATACTGTTCTTAATATGTTTGCTCACCTTCTTGGGGCTATGTGTTTTAACCAAGGTAACCTCTCTGAGAAAGGTTGTTTCCCCAGGTAGGGATTTTCCCCTGAAGTTAGGGAGGGAATAAAACCCCTTAACTAAGTGCCAGGCAGGTAATTAATCACTTTAACTGCGAACAATCATGCTTAAGCTACATAATCTTTACTCCCTGGAATGGAGATAAGAAACGCCCTAACCTTTGGAATAGAGGTTGATAGGATTGGAATCAACTGGTATAAATACAGATGGAAGAAGACAACAGGACACAGAACCTAGACACAGAACCTAGACACAGAACCTAGACACAGAACCTGCACACCGAACCTAGAGACAGAAACTAGCGAGAGAACCTGGCTGAAGATCCTAGAGACAGAACTTGGCTACAGAACCTGGATAGAACATGGCAAGAGAACCTGACTAGAACCTGGTGACTGAACCTGGCTGGAGAACCTGGACAGAACCTGGCTGGAGAACCTAGTGAGGGAACATGGCTACAGAACCTGGCTGGAGAACCTGGAGAACCTGGCTGGAGAACCTAGCAAGAGAACATGGACACCGAACCTGGCTGGAGATCCTAACCAGAACTTGGCTAGAGATCCTGGCTAGGCTGCTGATCAACTGAACGCTGTCTCCGTGTCATTCCTTCTTCGCCGACTCCGTCCACACCTATGGGGAACCCCTGGACCTGCTGGGGTTGGACCCCAGCATCCGTGGCCTTCATTCTTCGTCCATGCCACACTCGCCTTTGTGGACCCCTGGACCGCTGGGCCTGGACCCCGGCACAACGCTACTTCTACCTTCTGCCTAGTGCTTCATAACATAGAATGAAGGGAAAACCATGCACGCTGTCTCAACAACGGGGACAGTCATTGAGCTCGCAGAGATTCGGCTTGGCTCACAACACATGACCCCCAACAGTTCAGTGGGCAGCGATACACACTCATACTGACCAACTTTCTAAACATTGGCCAAGTAAAACATCCACACTTACAAAGTTTTTAACATGCTCATTTAATGGCACTTGCAATAGGCAGCTTGGTACGAGAATTGTAATTTCCTAAAATAAAATCTATCATACAAATGTATAATACATCAAACACATAACTGCTTGGCTCTTATTGATTTTGCAGATAATAACTACTGTCTCCGTGTCATTCCTTCTTCGCCGACTCCGTCCACACCTATGGGGAACCCCTGGACCTGCTGGGGTTGGACCCCAGCATCCGTGGCCTTCATTCTTACCAAGTTGGGCATCACTTTCCAAACAACTGCTGTGTACATGGATGTCCACAAAGGTCTTGTGTCTTGGACAGAGTCACCATCAAGTAGGGGCTGTGTGTGGGGAAATGAAATACACAGTTCTAGAGTCAAAAAACACTCACAAGATACCTCCGGGAGGATACGAGGAACCAGCACATTGGCCATACGTTCTCTGATGTCACCTCTCCAGGCCACTGCGGCTTCCATGGTGTGTCTGGCCCTCGGTCCGTGTGTCCCTAGGTCTATGTGTCCCTCGGTCACCGACACCAGCTCAGTCTGCTCGCATCTTCTCATGGAGAGGGGGGGGGGGACTCTGGGAGCAGCGACACACGCAGTAATGCTCTGCTCATCACGGTGCCTTTCTTCCCGCATATGGTGCTTTTTCACACCCTCCAAATGTTTTCCTTCTTTGGACTTTTTGTGTGTGCATGTTTTGCTTAATTCCTTACACAGGAGATGTTTTCACCATTCATTTTTTTAGACAGCGTGGAAGGGAGGTTGGGGGAGGAGAGAGAGAAAACAAACAAGCAAACATGAGTATGCAACAGACACATGCATCTTTGGCTCCCACAGGAGCACGGACAGGGGCAGGCGATGAAACCTGCATCCCAGGTATGTGCTCTGGACCAGGAATACCACCAGCGACCCTTCCCTGGCCATCCGAATGTCTACCCGGCGAGAAACACTGGCCAGGGCCTATTCCTTCTGCTTAGCAGATGACAACACATGCCACTCTTTCTTCTTGCACAAGGAAGGCAGACAATCTACCATGATCACTCATCATCCATGCTTCTCTCTTCCTTTCTGAAATACGACAAATAAGTATTTCTGCTGGTCCAGCAGGTCCAGGGGTCCCCAAAGGTGTGGACGGAGTCGGCGAAGAAGGAATGACACTGAGGCAGCGTTCACTTGATCAGCAGCCTAGCCAGGATCACCAGCCAAGTTCTGGTGGTTATTGTCTTTTTACATCTGTATTTATACCAGTTAATTTTAATCCTGTCAATTTCTATTGCAAAGGTTGGGGCGTTTCTTATCTCCATTCCAGGGAGTAAAGATTATGCAACTTAAGCGTCATTGTTTGTAGTTAAAGTGATTAACTACCTATCTGGCACTTAGTTAAGGGGTTTTATCCCCTCCCTAACTTCAGGGGAAAATCCCCACCTGGGGAAACATTTCCTGGAGAGGGGACCTTGGTTAAAACACATAGCGCTAAGGGAAGCAAACATATAATGAACAGTATGCCATACACGCCAGGTCCCTTGAAACATGTGCTGTGCAGATGTTTCTTTCCTGCAGCGACTGTGTCAAGCAGCAAGGATGGAGCAGCTTCCGGCATATTTCTAAAGAACACATTGTAGCCCTGACCGCTGTTGCTCAGTGGGTAGAGCGACGGCCTGTAATTTAAAAGTTCCCTGGTTCAATTTCCTATCAGGGCACATGCCCTGCTTGTGGGCTCCATCCCCAGTGGGAGGGGGGACAGGAGGCAGCTGATCCATGATTCTCTCTCATAATTAATGTTTCCATTTCTCTCCCTCCATCCCTCCCTCCCTCCATCCCTCTCCCTTCATCTCTGAAATCAATAAAAAATAGTTTTAAAAAACTCACTATGTGTCTACAAAAACCTTTCCATTGAATTTTTTCTCGTCGTAAGAACACATTCCCACAAGAACCCTGCATCTGGAGGTGCCATCAACAATCACAGCCTCCCTGCTACTGATGGCATCAATAAGAGCAGCCTACAGGGGAAGGACTGCCTCAGGAATGCCCACTTCTAGGCTACTCATTGCATCGATCATTGCAGCCTCCAGGGTACTGGCTGCCTCAGTAAACGAGGCCTCTCCAGGGGCCGCTGAGTCTAATGGGAATAACACCTTCTCCTGATACCCCTGTACCTCGCTGCACAGACTGGCTGCCTCCATAATGGGGTCATCCAAGGGACTGGCTGCCGCAATCACAACGGCCTCCGGCTTACTAGATGCCTCAGTAAAGGTGACCTGTCCAAAACTGGCTGCCTTGTGAATGGCGGCCTCCCCAGAACTGACTGCTTCAATAGTGGCAGCCTCTAGGTTACGGACTGAATTAGTGAACGCACAGCTTCCCCTTGTCACTGCAGCAGCCAAGGCCTCCCTTTCCAGGGACGGGCCCGGAAGGGGTGCAAAACCCAGACCCCTGACTTCAGTCGATCCAGGGGAAAATAATGGCATCCTGGACAGCATCGATGCTTTCCAACGGTTTTCCGTGGTCTTTCTTTCTTGGTTTGTTTGCATTTTCTTAAAAATATTTTTATTGATTTTTTTTTTTACACAGAAGAAGAGAGAGGGATAGACAGAGAAACATCCATCACAGAGAAACATCCATCAGCTGCCTCCTGCACACCCCCTACTGGGGATGGGCCCGCAACCAACGTACATGCCCTTCACTGGAATCGAAACGGCGACCCTTCATTCCGCAGCCTGATGCTCTAGACACTCAGTCAACCGGTCAGGGCTGGTTGTGCTTTTTGGGGTACAAGTCTTCATCAAATTCAAACAACATTAGCTAACACTTCAGCACCACGGACAGAAGATGAAGGTGTTATTCTTTAAAAGGCCGCTAGAGGGTAGCAGAGGATACTTTTTCCAAAGGAATTGCCTGACAGCTTCTTCAAAGGTTTGTGTCATAAGTATAGACGTGCATAGATGAAATACTTAACCTAAACAACTGGTAAACAGTCACCTGGAAACGGGTAACCAGGAACATACGAACCAGTAACCATTAGCCTAGTAAATACTATCAAGCAACCTAGTAGCTCATAACTAGAAAATCACTACCTAGTAAGTTACAAAATGGCAACTAGGAAGCTTTTCAACCTACTGGCCTGGCAACCAGTACCTGCTAATTACTGACCCAGAAACTAGTAAGTGGTCATCCTTAACCTACTTCACTGGTTACCAGTACTCCGGTAACTAGTAACCAGTAACCTGGTAGCTAGCAACCAGTGACCTCAGTAAAAGTGACCTGTCCCATCCTCGCTGCAGCGTTCCCGGGGGACAGGCAGTACAAGCGACCAGGGCAATGAATGCCGCCACAACGGCAAACGCCCCCGAGGTCGCCTGCACTCCTGAGAATTTATGACCGCGATGTACAAACTTCCTGCCTCAGGAACTGCGGACTCCAGGGAACGCAGCGCCTACGTAACGGCAGACTCTTGCAAGGTCCACTGGAATCGCGGTACTTTACATCCTCGCTGTACGGACTTCCTGCCTCAGGAATGGCAGCTTCCCGCCAGCGGCCCGCAGCCTATCTCACTAATGGCAGACGCCATCGATCGGAATGCGGCACTCATGGAGGACTGCAGGTCACACCGGACGGTGGCCTACAGCATACTGGCTGCCTCAGTAAACGCCACTTGCCACATACGGGCCGCTTCGGTCGCGGACGAACCGCCGTACGGACGGACTCAGTAATGGCAGACTCCCGGGTACCGAATGCCTCAGTAACGGCCGACTCTGGCTAGGTTATTGGGTCTTGTGATACTCCACACCTCGCTGTACGGACTGCCTGCCTCAGGAATGGCGGCATCCAGGGCATTGGCTGACTTAGTAATGGCGGCCGCCACCGAACAGAATGCCGCAATCATAGCGGACTCTAGGTTACTGGCTACATCAAAAATCGCGGCCTACAAGGTACTGGGTGCCTCAATAACGGCAGTCTCTACATTTCGGAATGACAGCGTGAACGCACAGGTTCACCATGTCAGTGCAGCAGCCGAGGCCTCCCTTTCCAGGGCTGGGACGGGAAGAGGTGCAAAAGCCAAACCCGTGACTTCAGTCCATCCAGGGAAGGAACGATTTCAGCCCTGTACAGGCTCGATGATTTTGTTTGTGTGGTGTTTTTTGGTTTCTTTGTTTGTTTTTCTGGGTATAATTTTTCGTATTTTTCACAGGGCATTAGCTGGCAGTTCAGCACCACGGACAGGAGCACAAGGTGTTATTCCATGAACGGCCACAGGAGGGCAGCAGACGATCGTTTTTACACAGGAATTGGCTGACAGCATCCTTTCAGGTTGCTGTCATAAGCACATAGATGCATAGACGTGGACAGTATAAGCACTAACTTAATTGAAGGAGAAATAAAAACGTTTATCCTATAAAACCAGAGTATAAGTCTGCTCTAGGATTACGTTCTCATAAATCGCAAAATAAGGAATCCTTGTTCTTAGCACATTTCTACGGGACTATTTCATCTTTCATTCTGAAAGAGACAGGCATAGGTATCGAACAGAAAACTTTGACTTACAAGAACACGTTTCAAAACCACTGTGGTAAGCCACCAAACTATTTAGATTCTTTTATTCAGAAAACAATGTCTTTACAACTAATTTGCTAGGTGAAGAAAATACTCAGTCATAATAACCTCATGTCACTGAATTAACCTGAAAAAATAGAGAGCAATATTGGAATTTACTAACATCCTGGAAAGGACGACTCATTTGCATGCCTCTGAAATACTATCAGACAAATCCACATTTTGCAATCCAAATTCATTTTTTGCAAACCAATTCACCTTTTGCAGAGAAAATTCCCCTTTTACAAAACAAATTCAACTTTGGCAAAGCAAATTCTCCATTGCCTCTGAAAATTCACCTTTTCCACTTCTGACCCTGACCCTAACCCCAACCCCAACCCCAACCCTGACCATGAACCCTCACCCTAAAACCTAACACCGAACCCAGCCCAAGCCCCAGCCATAGCTTTGAACTCTAACCCTTGACCAAGATCAAATTTATAGTTTTAAAAGTGAACAGAATCCGTAGCTGCTGTTGCTCACTAGTTAGAGCATAGGCTTGCCAGACATACACTCTCCGCTCCATAGTTTAAAAAAATGGCACCAATGAACATATTAGTCAGGATGGACCAGTCACCTTAAGGGGAACCTCAGTGCAACAGTCTCCTGGGCCTCCCTTTGCAGGGCTGGGGCAGGAAGAGGTGCAGAACCCAGCGCCGTGACTTGGCTCCATCCAGGATGGAATGATTGCCTCCCTGGCCAGCCTCGCTGATTTTCTGAGGGTGTTTCACTGGGGAGAATTTTTGGTCGTGTTCACAGGGCTTTAGCTGGCATTTCAGCGCAAGGGACAGAGGCACACTGTGTTATTCCTTTAATGGGCACAGGAGGGCACCAGAGGATTGTTTTTGTGCAGGAATGGGCTGACAGCATCCTTTAAGGACTACCATAATAAATGTAGAAATTCACAGACCTGTACAGTATAACCAGTAACTTACTTGAAGAAGAAATATAACCGTTTATCCTATGAAATCAGAGTATAAGTCTGCTCTATGATTACATTCTGATAAATCATGAAATAAGGGATGCTGGGTCTTAGCACATTTCTACAGATTGATTTTAGGTTTCATTTTGAAAATGACACATACTGGAATCAAGCAGAAACCTTCGATTTACAAGAACACGTTTTTAAACCATTGTGTTCATTCAGGAAAAAGTGTTTACAACTAATGTACTAGGAGAAAAAATGTACGCAGTCATAATAACCTAATGTCACTGCAGTAACTTGAAAAAATAGGAAGCAATATTGGAATTTGCTAAGATCCTGAAAGGGTAGACTCATTTTGATGCTACTGAAAAACAATCAGGGAGAAACCAAGATGGCGGCATAGGGAAACACCGGAGATTGCTGCCTCACACAACCACTTCAAAAATACAACTGAAAGACGGAACGGACATCACCCAAAACCACAGGAAGGCTGGCTGAGGGGAAATTCTACAACGAGAAGGAAAGAGAAAAGCATACCGAGACTCAGAGGAGGCGCAGTGCGGAAAATACAAAGGTGCAGAGGTGCGTGCAGAGCAGGCTGGTGGCTGAGGGCGTGGTTGTCTGTTTAAACTGGAGGGAGTCTCTGGCTCTGAGCTCCAGTTCTGGGCGAGTCTCTGGGGACCCAGACTCAAACGGGAGAAGCAGGACTGTCTGGCATCGGTTGGACCTCGAGGGCAGCTTTCTCTCCGAGGTTTGCAGCGGTTGCTGGGACTCTGAGAGGCAGAGACGCTGGGGACAGGACTGAGAGCAACCATAACTGCTCGCTCCGCCTGCCCTGTTGATCCCCTGGGATCCGCCCCACCCAAGCCCCGCACAGAGGCATTTGTGGGATAGCCTTAGGCAAAGGCTAGATTAGCACCTCCCTAGAGGACAGAAGTTCTCCCACTGCAGACACAGCTGATTCTCACAGCCAGTTGGCCTGGAGGTCAAATCCCCCCAGTATTGCCTACAACAATCAAGGCTTAACTATATAACAAGACTGCGCACAAAGACCACAAGGGGGTGCACCAAGAAAGCATAAAAAAATGCAGAGACAAAGAAACAGGACACAACTGACAGAAATGGAGGATATAGAGTTCAAAGACACACTTTTAAGGTCTCTCAAGAACTGTCTAGAAGCCGCCGATAAACTTAGTAAGGCCTTCGAAAAGACTGGTGAGACCACCAATAAATGCAGTGAGATCCTCAAGAAATCTAGTGAGACCCTCGATGTTGTGATAAAGAACCAACTAGAAATTAAGCACACACGGACTGAAATAACGAATATTATACAGACTCCCAACAGCAGACCAGAGGAGCGCAAGAATCAAGTCAAAGATTTGAAATGCAAAGAAGCAAAAAACACCCAACGAGAAAAGCAAAATGAAAAAAGAAACCGAAAATACGAAGATAGTGTAAGGAGCCTCTGGGACAGCTTCAAGCGTACCAACATCAGAATTATAGGGGTGCCAGAAGATGAGCGAGAGCAAGATATTGAAAACCTATTTGAAGAAATAATGACAGAAGACTTCCCCTACCTGGTGAAAGCAATAGACTTACAAGTCCAGGAAGTGCAGAGAACCCCAATCAAAAGGAATCCAAAGAGGACCACACCAAGACACATCATAATTAAAATGCCAAGAGCAAAAGACAACGAGAGAATCTTAAAAGCAGCAAGAGAAAGAAACTCAGTTACGTACAAGGGAATACCCATATGACTGTCAGCTGATCTCTCAACAGAAACTTTGCAAGCCAGAAGGGAGTGGCAAGAAATATTCAAAGTGATGAATACCAAGAACCTACAACCAAGATTACTTTATACAGCAAAGCTATCATTCAGAATTGAAGGTCAGATAAAGAGCTTCACAGATAAGGAAAAGCAAACCAGGATTATATGAAATGCTGAAAGGTATCCTTTAAGAAGAGGAGGAAGAAGAAAAAGGTAAAGATACGAATTAGGAACAACAACTACGCACCTATCAACAAGTGAATCTAAGAATCAAGTGAATAAATAATCTGATGAACAGAAAGAACTGGTGATTATAATAGAATCAGGGACATAGAAAGGGAATGGACTGACTATTCTTGGGGGGGGGGGGGAAGGGTGTGGGAGATGCCGGAAGAGACTGGACAAAAATTGTGCCCCTATGGATGAGGACAGTGGGTGGGGAGTGAGGGCGGAGGGTGAGGTGGGAACTGGGAGGAGGGGAGTTATGGGGGGGGAAAAAGAGGAACAAATGTAATAATCTGAACAGTAAAGGTTTAATTAAAAAGAATAACAATCGAATTTACCTTTTACAAAACAAATTCAACATCTCCAAAGCGAATTCACCTGTTCAACATCTGACCCTGATTCTGTCCCATCACCCTAAAATCCTAACGCGACCCCTGCCCTAGCCCCATCCCCAGGCTTTACCTATGACCCTTGACCGAGCTCAAATTTATATGTTAATAGTGAATAGCATCCGTAGCTGGTGTGGATCACTGGTTAAACCATTGGCTTTCCGGGCATAGACTCCCCACTCTCTAGTTAAAAACAACACAAACACACATATTAGGCAGGGAGGGTGAGTCACCTTAAAGGGCACCTCAATGCAGCAGTCTCCGGGGCCTCCCTTCGCAGGGCTGGGGCGGGAAAAGGTGCAGAATAAATAGCCATGTCTTCACTACATCCAGGGAGGGAATCATTGCCGCCCTGGCCAGGCTCTCTGATTTTGCTGTTGTTGTTGTTTTCAGGGTGGAATCTGGGGTGGGCTTCAAAGTGCTTTCACTGGAATATCAGCGCCATGGACAGAGGCACAAGGTGTAATTCCTTGCATGACCACAAGAGGGCAGGAGAGGATCACTTTTGAGCGGGAATTGCCAGACCAGGCATGAAAGCCAGGACCCTTTGGGGTAGGGGCACTGTTCTAACCACTGAGAAACAGCTGCCAGGCCAAACTCTGGCTCCAGGAGGTGCACCGCACGCAGGGCGCATGGTCAGTGTGCTTGTGTCTGGCCACTGCCACCCCCAGGGCAGCTCTTGTTCCCACAACATCACCATCAGCTCAGGGCAGATGGCGGGGATGTCCCCCGTGACCCTGCGTGTAACACAAGACACGAGGGACAGTATCTGTGATGCTTGGGTCCCCCCACCCGTGCTGTGCGATGCTGGTTGGAGACCGACAGCCACAGCGACAGGCAGTGCTCAGGGTGCGGCTAGGTGAGTAAACACAAGGCGTCCAGACCATGAAACTTTAATGTAATTGAACAGAACATGTGGCAAACATAACGGATTACAGCCTTGGACTGAAAGGCACCCACCACCCTGCTGAGACACCCCACGCCACTTGGAGAGGCACCACAGGCACAGAATTGACAGCACACTTCCACATCCCACTCACCACGTTAGCTGGGGGAGTCTGGCCTGGCGCAGGGCGGGCAGGAGGGTGGCCGGCAGGGGAACAGTCTCCTGCCCACAACTGCTCAGGGGTGGCACTAACGTCTGCCGTGGCCTGAGTGGAACACACCCCTTCGACTTGGGATCCACAAACATTTCTCAAACGCTTCCTCCAACATCGGGAGCTGCCAAACAACTGCATAAACACGGCGGAGACCAGGGACGCACACACCTCCCAGCAGAGCCCCCAGGGAACACGGGAACCTCTTTTCATCAGGATGAGGTTCTGTAACTTGTACTGAACGGTCGAATGTCCACACCTGTCTTCCCTGGGATGCTGGCCTGGCTCCCGGGGGCAGCTCAGCCCCTGTTGTCCCCCGAAAGCTCAAGGATCAACCTGGTCATCCAGAAGTCATCGCTGGAGGCCTGGCAGTCAGACCACGGCACCTGGAATGCCAACACAGCATCACACATGCAGGCTCCCTCTGCCCGGCTCCCCCAAGCTCATCATGGCCGACTTGTTCAGTCTGAAGGCAGGAGTGAATCCAGGAGTGAGGAAGGAACCCACTTCCTCCTAGGAAAGCCTCACCTGGTTGGACGGCAGGGCCTCGCTCAGCTCCCCAGCAGGCACAGGCCGGGGAAAGGTCGACGGGGTAGGAGCCAGCTCCGGGAGGCTGTAGAAGGGGCCACATCAGAACAGGGCTGGGCTCCAGTGGGCACCAAGCAACACCTTCCACCCCGTGGGGAACATGCCTGAGAGTGTCTGCGCACCAGGAGCTCCCCGTGTGCCAGACCCTCAGACCCATCTCCTCCCTGAGGGACCTCAGGGCACAGCGACCAAAGGGGCCCATGGGACACGACAAGCACATGGCTCGGGGGCGGGGGGGATAGTGCACCAGAGCTGCTCATGGAGGACACGTGCAGCGAGAAGGTCATGCAGAAGGACGGGCTGGGGAGGTGAAGGAGACAGAGCCCTTACACCCAAACCAGAGGAAGCAGAGGGATGGCGGGGACGGTGGCAGTACAGCTGCCACGGAGACCTGTCGGCGGGTCCCTAAAGGCAATCGCAAATGTCTGTTCCCAACTCCAGGTCACTATGGAGGACGGTCAGGGTTCTCCCACCATCTGAATTGGGACTTCCCCTCCCTCTCGCGTCCCCCTGTAATTCTGCCCTCATTGGCACCTGGCCTTCAGCGCCAGATTAGTGAGACCCAATCTCTGGGGGTGCGGTCCTGGGGGTCACTCTCAGAAATTCTCTCTACGGGAAGACCCCCCTCCCCGGTCACATCCCTCTGTCCCTCCTGTGTGCAGGCTCCTGGACCCTTGTCCCGGCCCCACGGCCGCTCCACAGCACCTAGGCTGCCAAGGCCCTTTAAAACTTCACTCTGGAAATAAAACCAGGACCTCCATGCTGCTCAGAAACTCTGACAGCCTTTATCTGGGAAGAAGAAAATGCCAGAAAGAGGCTGCTGGGTGCCAGGGCAATCTCAGGGAAGAGGCCTAAAAACCGTCCACAGCACAGATGTCCTGTCCACTCTCGTGTTCCCCGTTCTGTCTGGGAGAAACCCCACCCTCTTCCCTTTGGGAGACGCAGGCTACGGGACTATTGTGGTTTCCAGAAACCTGTAAGCAAAAGGCTTCACCGGCACAAGTTCGGCCAACGCTATGAACCAGGGCTCTGCAGGCTTACCTCTGGGGCAGGACCAACTCCGGAGCCTGTGGTGTGGGCTGTGTCACCAGGAAGCTGCCTGCCTGGCTGACGCTGGTGCCCGGACCCTCCTCCAGGAATGTGCTCTGGGGGTGGCTGCCGGGCAGGTCAGGGAGCCCTGCATGAAGGAAAAGCCACAGCTCACTGCAGGGAGGAAGGGCCAAGCTCAAACACAGCACAACCAAGACCTGCAGGACAGGAGTGTCCAGCTGCCTGGCCACAGCCCGCAGCCTCCCTCCCTGAAGGAGGACTGGCCACAACTGTTCATCTCAGCGGTGCCTTTGGGCTTCCAGAGGACACAACGAAGCCAATTCTCCCTGTCTGACTGTCCCCGCACCCAAGACTCAGCATCCAAATCTGCCCACCCATTGCCATGGGAGGTCGGGATATTGTCACTTCACCTTTGGCTTCACTGAGGTCCAAGGTGCCACAACCTTACCTTTCTCCACTTACATTGTTTCACAGAATATTTCCCTCTCTCTCTCCCCCTTCCCCCTCTGTATCTATATCTATACATTTCCAATTAATCTGAGAGAGGAAGGGAGAGGGAGAGAAACACCAGTGATGAAAGAATCATTGGCAGGCAGCATCCTGTACACACCACACTGGGGATCAAGTCCGAAAACCAGGCATGTGCCCTGACTGGGAATCCTACCATGACCTCCTGGTTCATAGGTGGATGTTCAAACACGGAGCCCGGCCGGACCGGCAGAAAATTGGTCACGATTAAAGACAAGTCCCTGTGGCCCTGGCTGGTGTGGCTCAGTGGACAGAGTGTCAGACTGTGGCCTGAAAGGTCCAGGGTTTGATTCCGGTCAAGGGCACATGCCCAGGTTGCGGTCTCAGAAGCTCGGCCCTGTGCTGTAGCAGCAGGTGCTGGCAGGCAGGCAAGTGCACAGAGTGGGGAGTGCAGGACTGGCAGCTGCTTCGTTTCCTTTTTGCTCTTTCCTCGCATCTTATTTTGTTTCACGTGCATGTTTTATTTTGACAAATGAAACAAATAAGAACTATAACCTGGGATGTTTGTCGCAAGAGCCTCTTTGAGGCTCACTGGTTCTGGGTCTAATCACGCAGAGGGTTCAGGTGGAAGCCCTGACCCTTCCCATACCTCCCTGCCCCCCAGAGATGCCCGTAGCTGCAGCCTCTGGTGCAGAAACTCATGGTCCCAGTGGAGTGGACTCACCTGTGGAGCTGGGCTCGGTGACAGTGGAAATGGGCACCGACATAGAAGCATCCGAAGGAGGCATCCAGAAGTGCGGCCCGTGACTGTGCACCAGCTGTCCAGGCTGAACGGAAGCGTCCCAGGAGGACGCAGGTGTGAGGGACACCAGCCAGGGCTCGGGCACAGCTGAAGGGTCCAGCAAGTCGCTGCGGGCAGCCAGTCCAGCGAAGCCAGGGTCAGGGTAGACGTTGGGGACAGTGGATAGGTCGCGGCCAGGCCCCTCCGGATACATCTCGCCGCCCTGCAGAGAGCTGGGAAGCCCCACGAACACTGTCCCTTGGTGGACGGAGCCTCGCTCTGGCCAGGACAGTCACTGACGGCATGGGGCCCAACATTCCCCAATCCTGCTGCCTTCACTGCTCTCCTGTGCCTGCAAACGCTCTACAGACACTTAGAAGAAAGTATGATAACTGGAAACCCAAGATACACTCGCAGTTCCTTTAAAGGCCTCAGGGCAGCACTCTCCACGCACTGAGAGCTGGACGTGGCTAGGAAGGGCCTAGCAGGCGACTGAATAGACGATGGTTGGTCTCAAAGGAACACGAGGCAGCAGTGGATAATCATGAGAGAATAAATAATCCACAAATGCTCACCGTGTCTCAGATGGTGCTCCTGGGCCTCTGTCAACAACCCTCACCCCAGGAACCGTGGCAACAACCACAGGCAGGTCCTGCAAGTCCCCACTTCACAGGTGAAAAAAGCGAGGCAGGGAGGTCACAGCACCCGCCTAGAGACACACAGCCGGTGCTGTCACCGGACATCAGGTGCCAGGCCAGGCACTACCGTGTACAGCAGGAACCCGGCAGTGCTGGCCCTGATCAACCCAATGAAACAAACCACACCAATCACCAGAAGCAACCAAACCACAACAGCTGGGTGTGCCTGCAGGCGATAGGTTTGCGTACTTTTCCTTCTGCGTCTGTTTCCCCTTCTCCATCACGCGCAGGACGGCAGGCTGTGAGTCAGTCACGGGGAACACGTGCAGGGTCCCTGACTGGGGCTCCCGGCAAGGGTGCCCGCACTCCTGTGGCCACAGCCCTCCCAGACCTGGTCCCAGCGGGCCCAGCATGCCCATGCCCATTCCCCCTGGTATCCTGCTGACGGTGGGGAAGCTGAACAAGGAGAACAGACCGTGGGGATGACAGTACCTGGGAGTCAGTGATTCGGGCATTGTCCCGTCTCCAGAAACATCCAAGGCCAGGGCCGGAGGCTGCCAAACCCCTGGAGTGGTCACCGGGGTTCGAGCCGGCCCACTCTCCTCACCTCCTGTAGAAAGCCAGTTGGACGGGAGGGAGGCTGGATGGACCTTAAGTTCCAGCCTCCTTCCCAGCAGCCACAAGAGCCCTGCTGTTGGGAAAAGTGTGACCACCGAGTCCTTCCAACAGTCTGTGTCCTGTGATGCACCTTTACTCTGAGCAACAATCCCTAACCAGACACCCTGCTTCCCAAACCTACGCACTTGGCCCGGGCCAAGTGGCCTCCACACACGAAGGCAGCCGCAGCCCCATCTGACCCTCAGCCTCACTGTTCTTGCTCCTCAGGGTGAGTGTGCAGGTCAGGATTAGGGTTAGGCCAGGCCCTGGACATGGTGCGGTGACCGGGCAGCTGAGGTCAGCTCCCAGCATGGGGACCTTTGGGCCACTCACCTGCCCACTGAGGTGGGTGCCCACCCACGAAGCCGGGGTGGTGGTGGCCTGAGGGCTGGGGCTCTAAACACTGGAGCCTCTGCTTCTGCTGCCGGCGGTAATTGGCGAACCAGTAGTAGACCTGCTCCATGGTGAGGCTGGTCTCTGCAGCCAGGGCCTCCTGCGGAGACATGGGATCTGAGCCCAGCAGCAGGGTGCACGGGGGAGGGGGGTACACGATGGTCACCAGAGGCCAGACTGCTGCGCAGCAGGCGGGGGCACCGAGGGCTGCCTGGCCTGAGTCTCGGGCTCTCACCCGCTCAGCCCTGCTGGGGCTGCTGCTCACACCCGAGGCGAAGCTGTGCAACTTCTGGCGAACCTCCCTGGGGTAGCTGCGGCTCTTCAGTCCGTCAGGGCAGAGGGAGGGGGGTGGCGGGTTCCTGGGGAGCACAGACAGGGGATGTCACAGCCTCCCTTCTCCTGGCACCGCTCCTGTTAAACTCCTGTGCCCAGAACACAGTGTCCTGCACGCCCTCTGCTCACAGTCCACTCCTCCCAGTTCCTATGCTGCCAGGTGCCAGGGGCCCGTCTCCTGAGGGGTGAGGGCTCCCCAGCCCCACTTGCAGGTTGCACCAGGGCTTCCAGGACATGCAGCGAGATGCCAGGCCTGACAAATGCCAAGAAATGGGGAAGCTACATGGTGAGGATGCTGAGATTGGTTATGCTTGATCGTTGTGAAAATCTGAGTTATTTTAAAAGAAAACAGTGTCATCTAAACAAATAGCACCTGTCTATACAAAACTTAAAGTCCAAACACCAACTGAACAAATACCCTGGATGTCAAAAAGGCATCCCACTCACCCAAATCCCAAGTGGAGCTTGTCCCCAGCACTCACAACATCCCCCCAGCCCGCGTCCAGCGCACATGGTGAGGAGCCACCACATTCCAGCCGCTAGGCCAAGAGCACTGAGTCCAGCTTGAATCTTTCTTTTGCTCCTCTAAGACATACAAGCCATTGGGAATCCTCCAAATTCTATTTTCAAAAAAATGTATTTTTATTGATTTCAGAGAGGAAGGGAGAGGGAGAGGGAAACATCAATGATGAAAGAGAATCATGGATCGGCTGCCTCCTGCACACCCTCCACGGGGGATTGAACCTGAAACCTGGGCATGTGCCCTTGCCGGGAATCGAACCTGGGACCCTTCAGTCAGCAGGCCGGCGCTCTATCCACCGAGCCAACGCAGCTAGGGAGGGCCAAACGCTATCTTAACACAACCCTTTCTTCAGCCACTGCCAGAGACTCAGATCCTCCCGCTCCTGCTCCTGCACTGGCCTCTGCTGTAACTCCCCTGCCCCCTCCTTGTGCCCCTGGGGACCGCCATCCACTTGCTCGGGTCTCTCCTCCAAGGACTGGACGGGCCCGCACTCAGCCCTCCCCACAGCAAGAACAATGGGTCCCAGCCCCCTTCGGAGAACCTTCTGTCTCCCCTTCCTCACTCTGAATCATGGGATGTATAGTGTTGCCCTGACTACTGTCTATCCTCTACCCAAGGTCAGCTCTGGAGAACAAAGCCCAGTTTCTGGCCTCAGCACCTCCAATAGCACCACAACGAGAGCCTCTTCACAGACACTGCTGGTCCCAAACCATTTCCTGTGCTGAGCTACACTCTGGCCGCTCCCAGCACCTACAGGGAGGGACACCCTGCAGCCTGGAAGACACCGAGGTTGAGTGAATGTTGGGTCTGAGGACATAGCTCACTCTCTGCAGCAGCATGAAAACATTCTCTCTGGTCAGAAAGGAATGGGTCTCTTCTGGACACGAACCAGGACCTGGAGCTGAGGAGTCCTGCACCTGGGCTGTCGGGAGCTCAGGGAGACCTGGGGGCCTGCAGACCAGCGGGGACACCCATGACCAGGATCAAAGCTGTCCCGTCTCTGTGTCTGGCCTGGAACCTGGCTTTGCCTCCGTCTCCTCCACCCTGTGCTCATCCAGGAACCGGCCGCCCCTCCCTCTGCACAAATACAGCTCAGCCACGTACCTCCTCCTGCAGCGGAACTTCTGCCCGGAGCTCAGCGTGGCCACGCCCAGCCTCTTCTTCTCCAAATGGTAGTGAATGTCATTCCAGAGCTGCACCAGCTCCTCACTGCCTCCTGGAACACAGCATCCCTGCGGAGAAGAGCCTGCTGAGACCTGGTCACCTCACCCACCTGAGCACGGCCATCGCCCAGACCGGACCCCTGGGAAGAGCTGCTCACTGATGTGCCAAGCAGCAGGGCATGGCCAGATGGCCAGCACTCCAGTCCACCCCAGGTGCAGGCGGTGTCCTGGAGGCCCAGCTGGCCACCCATTCACACCAGCACGTCAACCCTTCCACAAAGCACACAGGTGGGGACAGCCGTCAGTTACTCCTCAGAGGTGAGGAGCCTGAGGAAAGGGCAGGTAGGCGACTGGCTAGCGGCCACACAGGAGGCAGAGCTGTTGTCATTGACGGCCACATTGTCTTTTTAAGGCTCCAAAGCTCGACCCCTGTCTTGTGTGAAAAGCTTTTTCTCCCACCAGCAGGGAAGTGGAGTGAAGCCCCGGGTGACCTGTTCCAATGACCACACTTTGAAGATGGCCAGGACGTCTGGCCCTGGCATCCCCTAGGCCAGTGATGGCGGACCTTCTGAGCTCGGCCTGTCAGCATTTTGAAAACCCCTAACTTAAATCTGGTGCCGTGTCACATGTAGACATTTTTTTATATTTGCAACCACAGTAAAACAAAGACTTAAATTTCTTATATTTATTTTATATATTTCAATGCCATTTAACAAAGAAAAATCAACCAAAAAAATGACTTCGCGTGTTGTAGGTTCGCGATCACTGCCCTAGACACCAGTCGGTGTGCGTTTCTCGCCTTTAACTCCACGTTCCCAGCGCCATCTTGGCGAGGCAGGTGCAGATCATCAGAAAGAGCCCACGTGGCTGGGCTGGGACTTGCAGTCTCTGCCAGGATCAGCCATCAGCCTCAGGCACAACAGTCAGTGCCGGGAGCCGGTCCATCCTTGCTGTTTCAAGGGACCTGGCATATATGGCATATGGTTCTTAATATGTTTGCTCACCTTCTTGGCACTGTGTTTTAACCAAGGTCACCTCTCCGAGAAAGGTTGAATCCCCAGGTAGGGATTTTCCCCTGAAGTTAGGGAGGGAATAAAACCCCTCAACTAAGTGCCAGGCGGGTAATTAATCCCTTTAACTACGAACAATCATGCTTAAACTACATAATCTTTTCTCCCTGGAATGGAGATAAGAAACGCCCTAACCTTTGTAATAGAGATTGATGGGATTGAGTCAACTGGTATAAATACAGATGTAACAAGACAGAAAGAGACAGAACTCAGAACACAGAACCAGACAGAGAGACAGAACTTCAGACACAGAACTTAGAACACAGGGCTTGGAAGACAGGACCAAGAGAGACAGAGCCTAGGCACAGAACCTACACAGAATGTTCTCTAGAGACAAAAGAACTTCGCTGGCGAGAACATGCCAGAGGATCCTGGACAGGGACTGGCCTCGGAGCCTGGAGGCGGAGCCTGGCGAGAGAGCAGGGCAGGGGATCCTGGACTGAACCTGACTGCAGAGATTGGCAGGAGAGCCTGACTAGAACCTGGCTACTGAACCTGACTGGAGAACCTGCAGAACCTGGCTGGAGATCCTAACCAGAACTTGGCTGGAGATCCTGGCTAGGCTGCTGATCAACTGAACACTGTCTCCATGTCATTCCTTCTTCGCCGACTCCGTCCACACCTTTGGGGACCCCTGGACCTGCTGGGGTTGGACCCCGGCATCTGGCGCCCGAACAGGGACCCCTAGGTAAGCGCCCCGCACTCGGGACGGATAGGACTCCACCGTAGGAAGAGGGTGGATAGTCTTCGCTGACTCCGTCCACACCTTTGGGAACCCCTGGAACAGGATTCCCTTAGGTAAGCCCCCCCCACATTGAGAACCCCACACTCGGGACGGATAGGACTCCACCAGGGTGCTACAGACCCCCCTATAGAGGATAAGTAGGGTAAGAAGGTGGATAGTACAGAACTTAGATTGAGAAGATGTGCCATACTGAGTCCAAAGAAAGAAGACTCTGTATTGATCTTTAGATTAAGAATATGTGCCATACTGAGTCTAAAGAAAAAAGACTCCGTATTGATCTTTTAACATATATGCTTGTTAGCAGAGGAATTAAGGTTACTCCCAGTCAGACAGAACATTTTATACAAGAAATACGTCCTTGCTTTTCTGAGGAAAGAAAGGTAAATGTAATGGCATGGGAGAAGGTAGGCCCAAGGAGCCTTATCCTTAACCCCACTGCAGCCTTTCCACCCTTGGAAAGTGCAGGATTGGCAAGCTCTGCCTGGGGTGATAGATCAGGACTCAGGTAATAGCGGAAAGCGCCAATCCTACTCTTAAAATGGATATAAGAGAGCATTTGAGGTTTTTCTTTTTAATGCTTGCTTTTAAAAAATAAAAAAGGGGGAATTTGCCGGGAGCCAGTCCATCCTTGCTGTTTCAAGGGACCTGGCATATATGGCATACGGTTCTTAATATGTTTGCTCACCTTCTTGGCACTGTGTTTTAACCAAGGTCACCTCTCCGAGAAAGGTTGAATCCCCAGGTAGGGATTTTCCCCTGAAGTTAGGGAGGGAATAAAACCCCTCAACTAAGTGCCAGGCGGGTAATTAATCCCTTTAACTACGAACGATCATGCTTAAACTACATAATCTTTTCTCCCTGGAATGGAGATAAGAAACGCCCTAACCTTCGTAATAGAGATTGATGGGATTGAGTCAACTGGTATAAATACAGATGTAACAAGACAGAAAGAGACAGAACTCAGAACACAGAACCAGACAGAGAGACAGAACTTCAGACACAGAACTTAGAACACAGGGCTTGGAAGACAGGACCAAGAGAGACAGAGCCTAGGCACAGAACCTACACAGAACGTTCTCTAGAGACAGAAGAACTTCGCTGGCGAGAACATGGCAAAAGATCCTGGACAGGGACTGGCCTCGGAGCCTGGAGGCGGAGCCTGGCGAGAGAGCATGGCAGGGGATCCTGGACTGAACCTGACTGCAGAGATTGGCAGGAGAGCCTGACTAGAACTGGCTACTGAACCTGACTGGAGAACCTGCAGAACTTGGCTGGAGATCCTAACCAGAACTTGGCTGGAGATCCTGGCTAGAGATCCTGGCTAGGCTGCTGATCAACTGAACCCTGTCTCCGTGTCCTTCTTCCTTCTTCGCCGACTCCGTCCACACCTTTGGGGACCCCTGGACCTGCTGGAGTTGGACCCCAGCAAGTCAGGAAGCCACGGACCCTCCCTGCCTGCAGGACCAGCCTGGGCCTAAAACATGTGGTGGCTACAGCATTAGCTATTGTGTCTCAGCCACACGGAACCTCTTCAGAGCATGTCTAAGCCATCCTGACGGAATCTGATCCCTCTCCTGGGAGTCTGTCCTCACTGGTGTCACCCTGCATTTCACCGCTGATGCCTTCACGGCAGTTATCACGCCTCTAACTGTGGGTGCCCTTGTTCCTTTACGTCACCCGTTTATTTGCACAGATTTAAACACTGGAGCCCTCCTATGTCCCAGGGTTATGCTGGGTGTCATCCCCCTTGCAATGAGAACAGGGTGCGGCCCCTCCTTCCTGGGCCCACGTGTGGCCAGGGGAGACAGAGGAAGCACAAATGGACTCTAATTATGACCCGAGGGCGGAATCCAAGGACAGAATGCGGGGTTGCACTTGAGGATACAGGGTCACTACCCAGACAGGTGACACTGACAGCAGAAACCTGAAAGGTGGGAAGGCACCAACCTCTAGCTGAGGGAATGACATGTGCGTAGGTCCTGAGACAAAGAAATGTTGCAGAAATTCTAAGAACGGCTAGGATGCCAGCATGGGCCACACGGAGGAAGGGGGAGTGTGGGTTCAGGCCTGGAGAGCAGGCAGGCTCAGGCCCCAGGCCCTGGTGCACACATGGTCCCACCTGCAGTCCTACAACTTCCTCCAGCTGCTGCATGAAGGCAGAGGCGGGAGGAGGACACCTCTTGGCTTGGAGGGTGGGGGTGGGAATACAAGGAACTTGGAAGAAGTGACTATCTTTACGGTAAGTATGTGCTGAAACAGGGAAACACGGGCCCTCAAATCCATGACTGAAGCCCCCTGAGCTGTCTGTATTCTGGAATTCAGAATTTCTCTGATTTTATGAACACAGGCACACACCATAGAGTATGTGCCACCCCATATAGTCTGGGGCAGGCAGCATATCGCAGTCAAGCATGCCAATATGTAGGCAGCCAAATGTACCACTGTCCACGCGGTGGGTAAGTAACGACCGTCAATTCCTCACGTCAGTGCAAGCCACGTTTTCATGGAGGATGAGCTGAGGCGCCCAGTGCCCCCAGAGGAGTGGCACAGATTCCTATGGTTTCCACGTTTTCAAGAGCGCGCCTTTGGCTCAGGGACAGAGGTCCAGGGTCTGCTTGACTGCTGGCTACACGACTGGGAGCCAGCACTCCAACCTGGGACCCCCACTCAGTGAGGATTTCATCAATGGACCACTTTTCTCAGATGATCAAACTGCTCAGATATTGGTAAAGTGAGATGGGACCATCCTGCCTTGTTTACAGAACCTCTCTCCAGGCTGTGGCTGACTGTGGACTTTCCATCCCGCTCAGGATGCTAGTGGCTGCCGCCCCTCTCTCAGAACCTCCCCCCACAAGACCAGTCCTACCTCCAACAGCTGGCAGGCGGCCTTGTGCTGCTCCTGCTTGGCCAGCACGCGGGCACACACCAGCACCACGACTTTGTTGTTCAGGAAGTACAGGCGGAGCTGGCTCTCCAGCACAGCCCTGACCAAGGGCTGTGCCTGGGTGAGGTCGTCCTGCAGGTACTGGCACAGCCTACCCGCGAGGCTCACCAGCTCCTCCACAGATGGGCTGGCACCTCCACTGTCCCGCAGCAGCTTCAGGAAACTCTGCATCCTGGGCTGGGTTGCGTCCCTCTGCAAACAAGGTGGCAGGCATCACAAAAGCCAGCTCTAACCATGGGCTGATTGGACATGAATCCTCAGACCAACTCTGAGAGGCCCCTCCCACTCGGGCACGGGTGAGGTGGCAACAGTGAGGTTACCTGAGGAAGAGGAGGAACCAGGCCCCATGGCACTGCCTTTCAGTCCCTCGGAATCCGTCTAGCCCAGCTGTGCACCCGGCTGAGCCGGGTGCTGTCACTCACCCCTCTGCACCTTTCACCTGCCCCCAGGTGCCCCACTCTGTTTGCACCTGGCCTTCTATACTTGTCTCACTCCTCCTCTGGGCTCGGTGGGTCAGTGACCATGTGTGTGAGGGCCATCAGGTTTCCCCAGCATCTCCCAGCCGTGAGGAGGTGCCCTGGGACAGGGGCTGGGCAGACACCATTTCCATTCATGTAAGAGGGGCCATGGGGCCTGCGGGAACAGGACTAGTACCATCCGGTTCTAACTATTGTGATTTTGGGAAAAAAACCCAGAACCTCAAACTCATCATTTGGAAAACACTAGGAGTTAAAGGTTGCGCTAGTCACAGACACTGAAGAAAGTAAGAAGAGGTGGACCCGGGCAGGTCTCGTTGAGTGCCGGAAGCCAGTCCATCCTTGCTGCTTGACACAGTCACTGCAGGAAAGAAACATCTGCACAGCATATGTTTCAAGGGACCTGGCGTATATAGCATACTGTTCTTAATATGTTTGCTCCCCTTAGCACTGTGTGTTTTAACCAAGGTCACCTCTCCTAGAAAAGTTGTTTCCCCAGGTAGGAATTTTTCCCTGAAGTCAGGGAGGGGATGAAACTCCTTAACTAAGTGCCAGGCGGGTAGTTAATCACTACAAACAATCATGCTTAAGCTACATAATCTTTACTCCCTGGAATGGAGATAAGAAACGCCCTAGCCTTTGTAATAGAAATTGACAGGATTAAAATCAACTGGGATAAATACGGATGTAACAAGACAATAAACAGCAGAACCTCTCTGGAGATCCAGACCAGAACTTGGCTGGAGATCCTGGCTAGAGATCCTGGCTAGGCTGCTGATCAACTGAACACTGTCTCTGTGTCCTTCCTTCTTCGCCGACTCCGTCTACGCCTTTGGGAACCCCTGGACCTGCTGGGGCTCGACCCCAACAGTTAAGACACTAAACTGCGGGCACTGGCACTTGAGGACACAGGCCGAGGCACTGAGCCGGCCCCACCAGGCTGGCTTCAGTTTCCGAGCAAAGAGCACTGATCCACTGCACCCCAAAGCCCACTCTGTGGTGGGTCCCCAAACATATAAGCTACAGCAAGCGGACTTGAAGGCTTTGTGGAGTTTTTCTTTTTCATACAAATCTATGCACAGAGACGCCTATTTTTACACGCGGAGAATGCTATCCGGGACCTACAGACATTTCCTGGTGCCAACGCTGGCCCTGCACAGCATCCCATGGAAAAGGGGCCGCCACCCGCTCAGAGGCTCCACCCGACCCGTGGACGTTCAGGCAACTTGCTAGTGGCTGCTTTTCAGAGAGAAGGCGGGACTCCCAAGGCTGTGCCGGATTAAAAGAGAAAGTACCGTCTTCCTGCGGATCGGACTCCGGGGCCAGTTACCCGGCAGAGCCTTCGGGCAGCTAAGCATCTAGCAGATGCGGCTGAACTTCCCGGGAGACCTGCGCTCAGCGCCCCCGGCTCCGCACCCCGCGGGCGCTCCCTCCTCTACGCCCCGGGACCCTGGGGGAGTCGAGGCTCCAGGACATGCACGGGGCGGGGCAGGGCGGGGAGAGTTCAGCTCAGGACCCGGTTTCGTCCAGAGCCCGCGCCACGGAAAAGAGGCTACGCGCTGGGCTCCTGCGGACACGGCGGGGACGGAGGGATGGAAGGTGGCTGTCGGGCGCCCTGACCCCTTCACTCTCTAGGTGGTGGCCTAGGCCCAGTACCTATCCCGGTGATGTTCCCCGCGGAGGCCAGGACCGCTGCTCTGACGGGGTGCATATGTTTGGCGGGGCTGCTGGGAAACCTCCCGCCCCCCACCCCCCACCCCCCACCCCCCACCCCCGCCACTTCGGTGCTCAGGGCAGCGCCCACGCCCACTTACTCAGTCTGCACATTCGGAGCGGAAGCGGCCATCCGGGAGCGCAGAAGGTGCAGTTGTTACAATGTATGCAGGCGCAGACACTGTGTATGGAAAGGCCTCGGAAGGAAAACAACACGTTTTTCTCAAGTGAAAAACATTTGCTCAAGTGAAAAATATTGAAGCAATACAAGCAGCTGACATGTGTTCTCCAAGTTAGGGACAAATGTGTCCAACTAGCACCAGGGGGCAGTTCTTTCAGCTCTACTTTTTCGTGACTTTTAAGCTTTTTTTTTTTTTTCTTTTTTTTCCCCTCCTCCCAGTTCCCGCCCTACCCTCCGCCCTCACTCCCCACCCACTGTCCTCATCCATAGGTGCACGATTTTTGTCCAGTCTCTTCCCACATCTCCCACACCCCTTTCCCCCCCAAGAATAGTCAGTCCATTCCCTTTCTATGTCCCTGATTCTATTATAATCAACAGTTCATTCTGTTCATCAGATTATTTATTCACTTGATTCTTAGATTCACTTGTTGATAGATGCATATTTGTTGTTCATAATTTGTATCTTTACCTTTTTCTTCCTCTTCCTCTTCTTAAAGGATACCTTTCAGCATTTCATATAATCCTGGTTTGGTGGTGATGAACTCCTTTAGCTTTTCCTTATCTGTGAAGCTCTTTATCTGACCTTCAATTCTGAATGATAGCTTTGCTGGATAAAGTAATCTTGGTTGTAGGTTCTTGGTATTCATCACTTTGAATGTTTCTTGCCACTCCCTTCTGGCCTGCAAAGTTTCTGTTGAGAAATCAGCTGACAGTCGTATGGGTATTCCCTTGTAGGTAACTGAGTTTCTTTCTCTTGCTGTTTTTAAGATTCTCTCTTTATCTTTTGCTCTTGGCATTTTAATGATGATGTGTCTTGGTGTGTTCCTCTTTGGATTCCTTTTGTTTGGGGTTCTCCGCGCTTCTTGGACCTGTAAGTCCATTTCTTTCACCAGGTGGGGGAAGTTTTCTGTCATTATTTCTTCAAATAGGTTTTCAATATCTTGCTCTCGCTCATCTTCTGGCACCCCTATAATTCTGATGTTGGTACGCTTGAAGCTGTCCCAGAGGCTCCTTACACTATCCTCGCATTTTTGGATTCTTTTTTCATTTTGCTTTTCCGGTTGGATGTTTTTTGCTTCCTCGCATTTCAAATCACTGACTTGATTCTTGCGCTCCTCTGGTCTGCTGTCGGGCGTCTGTATAATATTCGTTATTTCAGTCCGTGTGTGCTTAATTTCTAGTTGGTTCCCCAATATAAGATCGAGGGTCTTATTAGTTTTCGTGTAGATCTCATTAAGTTTATCGGCAGCTTCTAAACAGTTCTTGAGAGACCTTAAAAGTGTGGTTCTGAACTCTATTTCTTCCATTGACAATTTTGTCCTGTTTCTTTGTCTCCGCATTTTGTTATGCTTCCTTGGTGCACCCCCTAGTGGTCTTTGTTCGCCGACTTTTAAGCTTTAGTGTTAAGTGCCGGCAGAGTTAGGATTTATTTTTGGTGAAATAGTACTTTTAGAATTAGGACTCTATTCCTGACAACTTCCTTTGCCCTGGGTATTTCCAGAAAAGGGTACATATTTTCAACTGTCAGGCGTTACATTAGGAGACTGGGTGAGGCAGAATCAGTCTGACCTGTATTTAAGCTGCGTGGACTTTGTTGCAGGTTTAGGTTAGATTTAGTGCACTCCTTTCAACTATTACCAGGGCAGAACGTTTCCTGCAGCAGGGCCTGGGACCTGAACCTGGAGGTGTTTGCGATCCACTTGTGCTCACAGGGAAGCCAACAGCTTTCCGAAAACGTGAGCTCCATCGCCCTGCCTCACAGCCCGAGTGCTTTTCTGGCATCTGAGATCCCTTTGCTTTCCAGTGCTGACGTCGAGCTCCCAGCCCTGTGTGAAGGCCTAGCTCTCCTGAGCCTTCTCCCATGTTTTCTAGTGCAAAGCCCTACGTGCACTGGGGTGGTTTTCATATACGTGAGGGGGTGGGGCAGCAACAGGCAAGGGATGGTGTGCTCTCTGGGTCCTTCACCCGTCTCTCAGCCTAAAAGTACAGATCGCCTCTGTGGGAAACTGATATAGGGTTGTGGATGAAAGGGGCCACATGCTGACCTGACAAGCTCAGGAGAGGCCTGCATGGCACTTTTGCAGATTGGAGACCTAAAGTAACCACAAAGGATGGTCTGAAATTAAACCTTCACTAAAAGCAGTTATGGTGGGCAGTTCTGTCCTAAGCCGATATCTTCACTGATAAGGTCCACCTTTACCGTAACTGAGCCTATCTGTCTTCTTGCATCTATGATAACATGTCCTTGGGATGTCTGGGTAACTTGTGACTTCCCTTTTTATGGAGCCCCTGGGGCACAGCCCAGTGTGCTGGGCCCAGGACAGATACCACAGATTCCTTGTTAATTGTTCCCGCACCCACCTAAGTATGTGTCCATCATTTTACTTTTTGTCCTGTCACAGAGGTTTCTGAAAGGGCGAGTCTTTGCGGGGCCTACATGGGCCGGCCGCCGGGCCCCATGAGGCACAGCCAGACCGCGCTGCTGGCGGCCTTGGGCACCGACTCTCCAGCCCACGGTGGGAGCCCAGAGTAGGCCACCACCCGCCGGCCAGCCCCGGACCGGACCCACGCGGTAGCAGCGGCGGCGGGGCGCCTGCCCTCGCCCGAGCAGATGGAGGAGGAAGCGATCGCCGGCACCCCCGGGAACGAGACAGAGGACGTGGACTTCCTGTCTGGGCTGGAACTGGTCGATCTGCTGGACCCCCGGCAACGGGACTGGCCCCTGGAGCCCGGGCTCAGCTTGCCCTGGGGCGGGGGGGCTAGGACTGCGCCCACCATCTTGCCCTGGGTCCTCCATTTTTGGGGCGGCCACCATGTGCTCAGGAAAGTGCCTTCTTCCCGGAAGCCTAGGCCCCTGCTGGCCATGCCCGGGATTTCTTTGAACTAACCAATGACAATCAAGGGATGTGCGTGCCATAGATATGACCACATCCTGTGTAACGAGACCCGACTGGCGCCTGGCCAATCGGCGGGGCCCACAGTCCCCTCCCCTGCCCTTACTATAAAACCCACAATCCCATCAGGCCTCGCTCTCTCTCGGCCACTGGGCCTTACCGTTGCATAGGTGAGTGTGGTTGGGGAGCCATACTAGTTCGAAATGAAGGCCTCTTTGCTATTGCATCGGACTCGCTGGCTCCCTGGTGGGCATTTTGGGAACCTTGAAATCTGGGACCAACAGTTTCCCTGCTTCGCTTAATCCCACCTTCTTAAATCTGTCACCAATGAATTTCATGTATAAATACAGATGTAACCCTTCCATTCTCCAGAGCACTATCTCAATTCATTGAGGTTCTGCTTCCCGGCATATGTCAACAGTTTGGCTCAAATAAACTTACAAAAATTCTTTACAGGTTTCAATGGTTTTTTTACGTTAACAGACCTTATCAGTGAAGATATCGGCTTAGGACATAACTGCCCACCATAACTGCTTTTAGTTAAGGTTTAATTTCAGACCATTCTGTGTGGTTACTTTTAAGTCTCCGAGTCTGCAAAAGTGCCATGCAGGCCTCTCCTGAGCTTGTCAGGTCAGCATGTGGCCCCTTTCGTCCACAGTCCTTATGGCAGGCGGTGGCCAGTGTGTCTTTGTTTGCTGATCCTATAAGCGGGAGAGACAGGTGTTGTGTGAAGATGTGATTTTTTGGAGTGCATTTTGGATGGTCAGTGTTTTATATTGTTGGGGTAGGAAGTGAGTCCCACCCGTGTGTGTCCTGTGATTTTGTTGTGTAGCCACTGTCGTGTGGAGTGGAGCAGAAGGCATCCGTTTCCAAAGCCAAAGAGAAGAGGCCATTGGAGATGTTGGCCAGAAATGTGTTTGCAAGGTGTTGTTGTTTGCCAGCGCTGGGGTTCCCTAGGGCAAAGGTGGATGGATCGGTGGATGGGCCATTGTTGAGGGGATGAGGGTGGAGGTTTGTGGCTCCCCGCAGGCATGGCCATGTGGGTGTGGCTGTGGAGAGGGCAGGCGATGGTGCTGTGTGGTTGGAAGTGGTGTATGTTTGGATGCTATTAGGTTTGCCATGGGGAGGAAGGGTGAGGTGTTGTGTTTGTTGAGGGAGCCGGCTGTTGTTTCGGGCCTCGTTTCCGTGGAGGTGTGTGTGCAGAGGGTCCAGCGCTCGCGTCGGTTGTTGTATGGGACGGAGCCTGTGCGCTGGGGCGAGGTGCGTGTGGGCCGGGAGAGCGGGCTGAGTGTGGTGCGTGCCTGTGAGGCCTGATGGCAGGGACATTTGTGAGGAGCCAAGCCAGGTGAGATGGTTGGTTGTTGAGTGATGTGAGGAAGCTGAAGGTTGTGTGGTGTGTCACCAGGACAGGTGGTGTGTGTGTGTCCCAGGGTCGGTGAACGGTATCCTGTGGTCCACTCGGGGCTAGGGTTTGGTGAGCGGCGTCCGTTTTCATGGGAGCATAGATGAAGACGGGCAGGTGTGGTGGGGCGACTGTGTAGGGGCGAGGAGGCGTGTGTCCCAGCTGCTGAAGCTGTTTGTCAGCAGCAGGCGATGCATTGTGTTGTTTGTGAGGCTGAGAGGCCGTGTCCGCTGAGAGTGCAGGTTTTGTGTTGGGATCCCAGCGGGTCCATGTCCTGATGAGGAAAGGGAGGCCCTGCGAGGCGCTTCTTGTCCCTAAGGTTGAGAGATAGGTGCATTTTTGCTGGATGGAGCCCTGGAGTTGGTCCCCGTTTCTCCAGAAGTTGCTTTTGAGGTGATTTCCATGTGGGCATTCATGTTGCTGCAGGGCACTGTTGAGTTTCGGTGAGGCCCGTTGGAATGTGTGCCCTCCGGGTATGCGCGAAGAAGTCTCCGCCCCGAAAAGTTCCCGCCCTTGGAAATCCCGCCCATAGGGCTTTAAAAGCCAGCCGACACCTCCCCTGACTGGTTCTTGTAGGTATTGCTGCTGAGCCAGGCGTTGTGCGGCTGATGGAATGGATGTTGAATGCCTGAGCAGTGTGTCATACTGCGTTCTTTGTGGGGCAAGCTACCCACCCGTTGTCGGCTGAGGTAAGTGGTTGAGTTGTGTTGTGATTTTGGTGTTCTGTTGCTGTGGGAGTGGGCGCATGTGTTGTTTTTGGGTGCTTCCTTGTGCACACGGTGTTGTTTTTGGAGTGTGGTTTGAGTGGGTCGTGAGGGAGAGGTGTGTTTGGACGTGCGTTTGTTGTGGGTGTGTGGTGGAGCATGTAGGTGGGCGGTGCGTGCCGTGTTGGCGTCCAAGTGTGTTTCTGAGCCGACCAGGATGTTGTTTGGCATGTGAGCCTGTGGCCATGGGTCCTCCGTTGTGTGTGTGCAAGTGTCCTTAACGTAGTAGAATTGTAAGAGCGTGTGATGATCATTTTCTAAAAGGTCTTTCAGACTTTGGTTCCCCCCCCCCCCCCCCCCGCCCCAGTTTTCCGTCCGTCTGTCCCTTCATCTCTGCCTGTGCTTCCAAGATGTTCCGCGTGAGAAGGTTGAGGGAAGGCCGATGTCCCCGCTGGCTGTTGGCTGTGACGGAAGAGGCCAGGTGGGTGCCGTGGTAGTGTCCTTGGTGCAGTAGGTTTTGATGTGGGAAGGAGGGAGGGAGGGAGGGAGGAAGGGGAGCAGAGAAAGAAAGATGGATGTGAGAGATTGTTGAATTGTCATTGGTAATTTTCTAGACTTGTGTTGAGTGTTGCATGTGTTTGTTTTTAATGTTGTAGGTGGGAGCCGTTTGTCCGATGCAGGTCGTGTGTGTTTGTGTGTCTGTGCGGGGTCCTCCTGGCATGGTGGGTATGGGGAAGATGGGTGTTTGTGCGTGTGTGCCGTGATACTTGGTGATGTGGGATTTTGATGGTCGTCGTCTGGTCCCATTGTTTGCACAGGACTCGTGTGGGCAGCTGTTGGAGGGAGCCGTGGTGGACCGGTGGAGGGGGTGGTGAGTTGTGACATTTCTGTGCCGGTGCCGTGCAGCCGTGTGAGGGTCTCCCCCCCCTCCACCGCGCCCGCCCCCCAACAGTGTGTGTGGTGTGGTTTGGGTTCCTTCCCACTGTGTGTGGTGAAGGCTGCCGTAGAAATGTTTGTTGCTTCTTTTTTTTCAGGGCAAGTCATGTATGGAAGGTGGACGTTCCGGTTTGGCTATCCAGGCGAGGTCATTGCTCTTTGGAGCTTCCCTGTGCAGTTTTCCAGCGCGTCCTTGGGCGGATGTCTTTCTGCCGTGAGCAGGTAAGACGGTGTTGTGCTTGAGAAAGGCGAGTATAGTGATAGCACCCTGCCGAAGCAGAGGCTGAAGTGCAGTGCCTACTCTAGGAGTTCTATTTTATAAGCCCATTGTGTGGAGGCCCAGAGAACAATGTGTCTTTGAAGTTCTGGGCCTCCACTATGGAGGAAACTCTGTTTGTTTATACTTTTTGCAGTCCTTTGTCTTCCCAATTTGGAATGAGACTTCCGAGCCTTCGGAGAAAGAAGGCCTGTGTGCTGGGAAGGGGCCAGGAGAACCTATCTGAAGGCCTGGCCCGATGGGAGTCCCTTCCTATGTGTGTGTTTTAGGAACCTACAGCACGGCATGACCCATCTGCCAAAGCGCCAGATAGGCAGCCCACCCAGCACAGTATGTGTGGAAGGATTTTAGCCAGCGAGCATGCGAAAGAGTGACAGGTGAGCCCATGAGCATGTGTTGTGTGTTTTTGTGAGAAAGGCTGCGTCCTGTCGTGTTGTTGAGTGATTCCCGTTCCATGTACGTGTTTATGGATGTGCATGTGTCCCATGTGGACCCGCTCAAGTATTGCCGTTCGTTTTTGTAGGTGAAAAGGAAGCAGGTACGTGTTTATGTTAGATGTGCCAGAGCAGGAGGTTTCAATGGCGGTTTGTGTCGAGTCTGTGCCGCTCGTGCCTTGCGTGCGGTACCGAATCGGATCCTGTGTGTGGAGTGTTGTAGGGGATGGAGAGGGTGGGGCACGGAGGACCCTGTCGTCCCCCCAAGTTTTGCCATATGCAGTGAAAGTCGGGAATCCTGGAAGTTGGCTTTGTGTTAGTTGAGTTTGGACAGATAGGATTCCTGTGTGTGTGTGCACGTGTGTGAGTGATGTTTCATGTGTTGGCACTGATGTGTGAAATGGTGCAGTCATTTAGTATTTGTGAAGAAGATTGGCATGTTGTGCTTGGATCCCTTCAGTTCCTCTCTGTTGAGCTGGTTCATGGGGATGATGGTGTGTGTTTTGATCTTTGAGGAGTGTGGTCCAGCGTAAGAGTGTGTCGTCCACCTCCTGGGTGAGCGTGGGTTCCTTTATCGCTGGCAGGTCCTGTGTTCCTGTGTGTTAGGCATAGGTGGTGTTTTCTGTTCTTTGTTCCCTGGGTCATGACAGGTGTAGGCAGTGGATGTTATTTGGAAGTGAAAGGAAACATCCATGTTGCGTGGCACGCCCATGTGTAAGAAACCGCTGCCTGGATGGGTTGTCTTTTCAGTGGAGCCTCCGTGTGGCTGTGTTGCCTGTGAGTCCTCGGTCCCCTGCAGCGGATGTAGGGTGGCATGGAACAGGAGCGTTCTGCCCGTTCCCTTTGACAGTATTTTGGAACGACAGGCCAGGGTCTGACATGTGGTGTCTATGACATGTGGTCATCCCAAGCGAGTTTTTCACGTAAGCAGTTGCTAAAGGAAAAGTACCCCAACGGTATGTTGTGAATTTGCTGTTGTACTAGGGGTTGTGAAAGGCTGTTTTGCCGGGGTTCCAGTCACGTGGAGCAGGAGGGCAAGGGAGTTTAGGATGGGAAGTGAAGGTTCAAGGACAGTGCAGGATGGGAGGCCTTTGGGTGAAGCAGTCTTGGGTAGGGCCCTTGCACGTCAGGGCGTCCTTGTGTCTTGCCGAGTGGTGGGTGGTGTTTGAGTGAAGGAGTCCCATGTTGGATGGAGTGAGAGCAAGTGTGTGACTAAGGGAGGGTCAGGCCATGTGAAGAGCGGTGTTTGTGCTTGGTGCTAGGGGAGCCACGTCAGATCATTTTTGTTGCTTGTGTTAGAAATGTGTATTTTCTCCTCGTCGTCATGCAATCTATTTGTCAAGTTTTCTGGCGGAGTGGGCTATCCACATGGGTTTCTTGTCTGTTTAGTTTTCTTTAGCATCTGTCTTTTCTATTTAAGAAGACAAAGTGTCTTTTTGAGTGTCCTAAAAGCTGTCCATGTCGGTTTTTTGCAGAGCATGCCTTTTTTGTGCTGTTTGTTTTGAGGGGTGCCTGTCTGTCCTCCTCCTGTGGCATGTGAACGGTCTGCTGTCTGTGAGCGGTCCCTCGTGAAAGCCGCAGCGGTGGTGGAGCTCCCAGGTTTTTGGGGGAGTGTGATGGATAGCGATGACCGCCGTTTTCAAGTGTCTGGGGATGTGTGTTGCCTGGATGTCCCCGAATGAAAGAAGGTGGAACGATCCCGATGTCCTCGTTTAGATGGCTTTCTTTTGCCATGGTTTTTTTTTGCCACTCATCCATGCCTATCCTTTCTGAAAATGCACAGTGTGTGTCCCAAGGCAGTGGTATCCATGGGAACTCTATGGACCTTGGGCCGAATGATGTTGAAAGAGGGGCATGCCCATGGAAAAGCAGGGAGGGTGAGAGGCTGAATGGCATTGTATGCTTTTGGTGATCTGTATCGTTGCAGGTTTTTCCATGAAACTATATTTTTTGGATTCTTTTACAGGGAGGAATGGAGAGGGAGAGGCACGGGATGCAGAGGTGCAACCATGGATCATCTACCTTCTTCACAGCTCCAACTGGCGACGGCCGTGCCTACCTGAAAGGTACCCATCTGTGGCTGTCATGGAACCTGGGGTATTTGATGGTGCAGGCTGATGCTCTGTCCAGTGATCCAAAGCAGTTTGTGGCCATGGCGGCGTTTGAAGTGGCCTGGGGATGTTTTTGAACTGGAGTGATGTAGAGATGAAGTCCATGTGTGTTGGTTTTGGGAATGGTAAGTTAGCCAAGGATGTGTGTGAATGTTTAAAGGATGGATGAGCATTGCCGTTTCTCTCAGCTGAGAGCAACGGAGAGAATGAATATGGGTACGACTATGGGTATGACGGATGAGTGTGCAGCGGAGTGAGGCTTTCATGGGTCATGGCCCGAAGATGTTTTTTCCCTGTCCACTGTTCCTCCTTGGTGATCGTGGTGGCCTGTGGCGTGAAGAGCCTTGTGGTTTAAACAGGAGCCGTGCCCATCCTTATCCTGTCGGCGTGATGTGTGCGCCCATTCGTGTCCCATGCAGGAGAGGAGGCAAGATCCTCCATAGGCCTGGTTTTCTTCCATGGACCTGGTTTTCTTTCTCTCTCGCCCTTGTGCTGTGCTGTCAAGGTGCGCGGGAAGCCATCATCCTGAGCTTTGAAAGGAAAGATAGATGCTCATCTGAAATGTGCACGGTTGTATCTTTTTTAAGAATTGTTATTTTTTTCCACATGAAAAAAAGAAGTTCCCATGTGAGTGCCTCGCATGTGTGGTTTTGGAGTGTGAGGAGGTCCTATTGTGTAGGAACTCATGTGAGCAGTGGCTTCCACACATGGTTTTTTGTCCGATCCATGTTCTTCTGAGCCTGCTATGGGTTTTTTGTTTTTTTTTTTGTTTGTTTGTTTGTGTGTTTTTTTTGTTTTGTTTTTTTAGGGCTGCCTGCCGTTTTCATGTGTGTTCTTCACTGTTCCAATGTGTGTCAGGGCCATCCATGGGAGTTTTGTGTGTGTGTGCGCCCCAACTTCTGTGGATTGTACGTCCCCTGGCACCGTAGACGAGTGGAGTGTTTCGGTCCTGTTCTTGGGTGTGCATGCCACCCTTGGAAGGTGTGTTGTCGGAGCCATGCATGGCCTCCCACAGAGGGTCCGTCTGTCTAGTTGTGGGTGCTTACAGCCACTGCAGGGAAGCCTGTTTGTTCTCCCAGGATTGTCAGGTAAGGGCAGAGTGTTTTTGTCATCTTGCAGAAAACTTGTAAGTAGAAGACAGCATGTCTGTGTTGCCTGGGTTCCTTTCCCGCTGTTGTGGTTTGTAGGTGTTGGACGTAGAGCTCCAGTGAGAGGTGGATCCAGAGGAGCTATGGATAGCATGAAAGTTGAATAGAACACTCATGGTTGGAAAGGTCATGGCTTGGGGATCCAGTGTTGTTGTTGTGTTTGTGAGTTGAGAAGGACATGCCTTGGTTGGGCCGAGAATCTCTGAGGAGACGTATGAAGCAAGATGTGTAGGAGATGGTACCTTAGTAGGCAACCATCATGGGCAGATGGGTGGTGGGGATGGGGGGCCGTTGCCCCTGTCAGGGAAACCTTGCCGAGACTGACATTTGGGTATGTAGGTTTGTGTTTTCCCAAAGACTGTTGCTGAGTCTTGAAAAGCCATCGTCCCTGCCACCAGTGCCGTGTAGGCAGCCTTGAAGGGTGCCACATCATTGTCGTAAGTGCAGTCAGTTCCCTAGGGATCCCCCTCTTGCAGAAGAGGTCGTTGCTGCAGCCAGGATCCTGAAGCAGGTTTAAGTGTTGTCGTCCATGTTGAAGTCCATGGTAGTGATATTTGATAACTTGTAGGGGCATAGAGTAGGGTATCCCTCAGGCAGGTCTGTATTTCTTTGGAGTTTTCTGAACTCCATGTGTTGGGTGGATGGGTGGGTGGGTGCGTTGCTGGCTTGGGGAGGGGTAAGGAATGGGTTTTCTGTGTTTCAAGTTCTGTGAACATGCTGTGTATGGATCCTATTAATAGACATTTCTGTTTTCTAGGTGTGTGTGCCTTTCCTGGTGGCCATGTCCCGACAACCGAGCTTGCTGTTGTGATGGAGGGACCTGTGCCTTGTTTTGGAGGGGCCTGTGCTCCTGCCGTCACCTGGCTAGCGTGGAGCAATGTCTTGTGCTTGTGATGCCCCAGTGTCCCCTCATGGTGTGGCTTCGTAGAGAACGGAAGCTGTGACTGTGTGTGCTCACTGCCATGTATCTGTGTAGCTTGTGTTTGTGGGGAGCTGGCATGTGTCCCACAGGACCTGTGAGCACAGTGTCGTTTGTGAGTGAATTGTGTCATCCTTTCCTATGTTTTTAGTGACCATATGAGCGTGTACACACACACACACACACACACACACACACACACTGTATTGGTTGGGTGGGTTGTCAAAATCCTTGTTTTATTTCAAGGATAGGAGAGAGAGACATAGAAGACAGACCGGGAGAGTATTGTGTGGGGCCCATGGAGTTGTGTGCTTATAGCATTTCTTTGTAAGTGTGGGTCTTGAGTCCAAATGGAGGGGTTGGGTGGCTCCTATATGTGTGTTTCTGTTTCTGAGCCTTTGAATTGTAAGCAGCACACTTTCCCGTGCACCGCATCTCCCCTGAGGTACTCCATGTCATGCCCCCATCAGCCATTTTGCAGGCCAACTCATGCACCTCATTTCATGTTGTTCCTCAGCTGCATTAGGTAGAATGTGTGTTTGCTTTGTGAAGCATCCATACACCTGTATCTGTGTGTGAAGGTGGGCCCCATCCTTTCAAGTGCTTGTCTGTTGTGTTGCCCCCCCTCGCATGTTTTTTGGAAGTCAAGAACCAAGGGGAAGCCTCCGTGGAGTCACCCATGGATCATCTAAAGGTGGTTGGCATGGTTCTTTGGAAGCAGTGGACACATATGGCACACATAGCCTCCTTTCTTGTATCCCACCAGCTGCCCCCCTCCCGCACCTAGCTGGGTACATAGAGTGTTCTCCCCTGCCCCTGTTTCCATAGAAGTAGCAAGTAGGCATCCGTGCACACCCCTACCATTTCAAGGGCGGGTTAGCATTTATAGGGGTAGCAGGATCTTCACCTGTGCTTAATGGTGGCATGAATGCCTGTGAAAGTGGCACCCCCCACCGCGTCAACTGGTTTGTAAAAGTAGCGGAGCACGCACCTGCTCATGCTTTTTATTGTGGATCCATGAATGCATTGTACAGTCCGGTGCCCAAATCCCAATTGGCCCAGTTCCTCACTGCAATTTGTTTGCTGCTCACCTGGGCCTCATGTGATCATTTCTTTACCCGTCCAACATTTGCCCCCCCCCCCGCCCCCCCCCCCCCACTGTAGCCCGTTTGGTGTCAGCATATGTTTGCTCCACTTCCTGTGTAAAGGCAGTGTGTGTCATGGCAATGTGTGTCATGGCAATTTGTAGCCGGGAGTCTCAGTGTAGGCCACTCTCCCCATTTCCCCAGACAGCCCGCCCCCTCCCCCAAAACGTAGTTCCTCCTTTTTTCCTGTCAAGTGCCCATCCTCTTGCCCTGCTGCTAGATGAGTGTCAATCCTTTTTCCGATACTGGTTTAAGGGGTGGATGGGCTGGCGTTGACCAGGCAGTTGCAGTTGATGAAAGCCTGTGAGTGAAGACCACCTCCCCGCCCCCACCATGCCCCGCTCTTTTGAGGAGGGCTCAGAACCTGGGTGCCAGGTGCCAACCCTCCCCCCGCCCCCACGATACCGTGATGTCCGATAGGCGCTGGTCATCGCGTGGCTTCTTGGAGGGATGGGTTGGTTTTGTTCTCTGGAGTGTCCATCCACAGTCCTGCCCAAAAATCTCCCCACGTGGAGTTCCTGTGGCTGGGTGGTTTGAAGCAGCAACCAGACGACCATTCTGGGTGAAGCTGGCATCTGGTTTACGAGAAAAGGAAGAAGGTGCGACTCTGACCTGTCCTCCAGGCCTCGCCAGTAGCCACACCTGTCTCCAAATATCCCCCCCTCCTCCCCGCAATGTGTTTACCTTACCCCCGCGCTGTCCCACAAGCGCAAAGAGTCATCAGCGGGCTCCCGGATTTCAGCAGCCCCCAAACCCCCCCCCTCTTGCGGTTCTCTGGGGCCCTCCTTCAGAGCCCCCATCGGCCGTCGTTCAGACGTCCTATTGAAACCTTTCCCCCCCAGCCCCCCCCCCCCCCCACCATGCAAGCTGTGACAACACAAGCATGGCAAGGAAATGCAGGGAAATGGCCCTTTTCAGATAGTCCCCTTCAAAGAACTGCATGACTCGGAAAGTACCCCAGCCAGCAAAGAAAAGATGATGGGGACACCTACTGCGTCCACGAACGGAATGCCTTGGAAACCACACACAGACAGCCAGAGAAAGCACGCACCGAGGCAAAAAAGGCAGCCAAGGCCATGTTCAAGCAAGTGCTGCGCGCACACTTGTGGACATGCCATCCACACAGGGAAGGCTCATGCACTTCAGCAGCCATTGGCAATTGTTGCAGTACCGGAACCACAGCTAGCAACCACGGGATCAGCACTCCAGAGAAATGCGCAGTGCTGCAGCTCACTGTGCTGCAGATAACAGGCATCAACCGCATGCCAACTTTCAAGTGCTTCAATACATTGCAGGCAGAGCGCAGTGGGCTGGGGCCAGGGAGTCCATGGCACCACAAGGAGATCTCTGCATGGTAACGACCACGGCTTTGTTTGAGCAAGGACAGCGGCCACAAACGCTCTGAGATCAGGTGGAAGACATCTGTGGGCGGTGCCCATCGCCATGGGAGCCTGACACAGAAAGCACAGAGGGGGAATGGAACCCTGTGGCATGGCTCAGCTGCTGACATGAGCTGTGCATGGCGGCCTAGAAGGACATCCATCGATGGTCAACAAATCCATACTGCAGGCACCATCAGCTCAGGCCATCACTCACAGTCCACTATCAACTGTGCAGACATGAGACGAATCAGAGCAATGCACAAGGCTCCACACTGAGCAATGGGCAAGTCACCTTGGACTTTGCTGGAGAAGCAGCAGTCATGTGCTTGCTGCCAGAAAGCAATCTCACCATCACAGGGAAACAACACTGCCAAGCATGAATGCTGACTCCGAACCCACCCTGCATCCTACAGGCCATGGTGCATTGCCTTGGCAAGGGCACCATGCAGCAGGAAAGGAGACAACCCCCCCAACCCCCAACCCCTAACCCCAGCCCTAGTCCTAGCCCTAGCCCTAGCCCTAGCCCTAACCCTAACCCTAACCCTATCCCTGTCCACAGCCGTGCCCATACCCCTAAGTGCCCAGCCTTCCAGCTGCGAGAGGTCCAGGAAGTTCACTTCCTACCTGACCACTCAGGAGACCAGTGGTAACAGGGGCTCCTCCAACCCTGGGGTTGGTGTGGGGCTGGGGGTTCCCTTCCGCTCAGGTGGTTGAGTCTGCACTTCTGGTGGCCCCAGGGGCCAGGTGTGTGTGTGGGGGGGGGGGGGGGGCTGTCACTGCAGATAAGAGAGAGGGGAGGTGGGGGGGGGAGGAAGGGGGCGGCTGGACCACCCCAGGGCCCTGGGCGGCTCCAGGCAGCAACCAGGTCCCCTGCTGTGCCCCCCCCTCCCGACGCCACCGGATGTCACATGACCCGTCAGCTGACAAAACAGGATGACTCAGCCGGAAGCTGTAGGCCCCTGAAATAATGACAAAAACAATTAGCAATCCAAGCGGTAGCCTTTCCTTAATTATCTCTTCCAAGTTTAATTAACTAGATAAATTATCAGCAGTAATGTAGACATTAATTATGTCAAATTGCAGTGTAAAACTCTCAAAGTGGAAAATGGCAATTCAGCTCGGCTCACCTGCCAAGTGTGGTGCGGAGTGCGAGGCGAACCTGCGTGGGGACCTGCCGGCCGGCCGCCCGGGCCCGACCCGGGCCGGGGCTGGGCAGGGGCAGTGTCCGCCGGGCTGAGTGGTGGCCGGCACGGGGACCCGGGGACCCGGGCGGTGGTGGGGACTCCCTGGCTGGGACCGAGGGAGGGAGAAGCGGCTCCGGACCAGATGGCCCGGCTGCTGAATTATTGAATTATGAATACTCATACAAATCAGACACAAAAGGTAATAATTTTGCTGCCCTACAGAAATAATTAACAATTTTGATAAATCACATGATAACAGAATCTCAAAATGGAGGTAGAGTTATCTTAATATCTTGGACCCACTGGAAAGGTAACTGCTCCAGGGGGCTGGGGCCATGAGGCTGGGAATGAGCCCAGCCTGGCTTCTCTGTCACCATGGCTGTGGGGAGGGGGGGGGGGACGGGGAGAGGGACGGGGGGGGGGGGGGGAGGAAGAGGACGGAGGGACCGTGTGCACTGGGCCCTTCGGGAGGGGCAGGCCCTCCCTGTGCCTTGGTTTCCCTTCCTGGACTCACAGGGCCTGTCGCTCTGACAGCACTTTGGCCAAGCTCTCCCAGCAAAGCCCTCTGCTGCGCCCACCAGGTGAGCCGCACACCTGCCCGCCTGTCTGCCCACCTGGCCAGGGTGGCAGGGACCCAGCAGCTGGTCCAGTTTCTGAAGGGTCTGCGCTGCTCTCTGGCCGCAGTGTCTCTTTGGTACGATGGCAATGAAGACGCTGACTGTTGGCTGCCCTCCTGCCCTTCCCCCTGCCCACCCCCATTCCCCCGCCGTCCCAGGCCAGGGTCGGGGACATTACTGACCAGAGGTCTCTGCAAGGGTGGTGGACACGCCTGAGGCAGTTGGCTCCCAGGACACCCCGGGCCGCCAGCCAGGCTCGTCTCAGACCCAGCAGCCCGCCTGTGGGGACGGGGACCATGGTGTCCATCGTGTGCTTCCACAGGACAGCCTGCGAGGACATGACCCACACTGTCCCTGACCCTGACAGGCTCCTGCTCCCTGGGCCTCAGGTTCCCTGCTGTGGGCCGGCTGCTCCAGCCCAGGGAGTGCGTGTCTGAGGCAGAGCATTCAGGCAGGGCTGGCATGTGCCAAGGCCCTGGGGCAGGTGGTCTGGTGGGGAGACAGGGAGGAGGCCACTGAGCCCCCACAGAACAAGGTGGGGGGTGGCAGGCACAGGGAGGAGAGGTAAACACAAGGGCCTGACTATTCCCGCCATTTAGGCCAGCCCTGAGGTGCAGCCTCCTCCCCGCTCACAGCGCCCCAGCCTGGAGCGCTCACCTGTTAGGCAGCTTTGATGGGTGGGCAAGCCCTGGGCTGTGGCAGGGGCTCCGATGGACGCTGTCCCCACGGGCACTGAGCACCGCCCCCCAACGCACACACAGGGCAAGGGCTGCTGAGCCCAGAACTGTGGGGGCAGCAGCAGTGACAGTGGAGGCCCCGAGACTGGCCTCTTGTCCCCCCTGAGCTCAGAGTCCCTGGAAAGGGAGCCAGTCTGTGGCCTGTGGGGTCAGGAAGGCTGGCTCCGCCCCCCCCCCCCTCCCCAGGGATGTGGGGAGCGCTGACCTCGGGGCAGTTCCCCTCCGTCCAGGAGGAATGGCGTCCTCGCCGGGCCTGCGCCCTGGGTGGACTACGGGCTGGGCCTGTCCTGACCTGCCCAGTGGGGCTGCCCTGGCTCCTGCCTGAATGCACCTGCTCCCAAGGCGGAGGCCTCAGCTTCCCCACCTGTGCAATGGGCGAGGCCTGGCTCCCAGCGCAGGTGCAGGGAGGCCCAGACACGGGAGGCGTGTGGACACATAGGTGCGCCCCTGTGAGGGAACAGCCGCGCACTCCGCCTGCGCCCGCCCCTTCACCGTCTGCTCCGTGGAAATGTTCGAACACCGGGTGCGCAGGGAACACGCCTGAATCAGACTCCGCAGAACCATGACACGCAAACTGTCGTAAGTGTTTTCCTCCACGTCCTGTGTGGTTCAGGGTTCAGGTCTGGAAGAGGAGCCGCACAACAAATGAAAAAGAAAAGACAAGAGATAATTTGGTGTAGTGGTCAAGCGGAAAGAAGTTAACTAGAAGAGGACGCTCTGCCGGGAGAAGGGGTAAACCTGCACACAGGCCGTGTCAGAACAAAGTCTTGCACACGAGACTTATTGTTCCGAGGCAGAACTTCCCTTGACGTGATGAATAGTCCATGAGGGCATAGAAAGTTCAGGGGAGGGTGCACGGCTGCAGGTGGAAAGAGTCTTTGTATAACATAGGAAATTAATAGTGTAATGTATAACTTAGCTTTGACGATTTCATAAAGCATGTTTGTTAATCATTGTCACTTGCTGTACCCCATTGTTGTTTGCTGTGCTCACCCCCAATAAAAGCCAGAAGGGATCAGAGGATTTTCACTACACGCCTCAGCGAGAGGTAGCCCTCTGCTCTACTTCGTCCTACACGCCAAGCTTGCCTCAGTGTCTCCGTTCACCGATACCGGTTTGGCTCAATGGATAGAGCGTCAGCCTGTGGACTCAAGGGTCCCAGGTTCGATTCTGGTCAAGGGCATGTACCTTGGTTGTGGGCACATCCCCAGTGGGGAGTGTGCAGGAGGCAGCTGATCGATGTTTCTCATCGATGTTTCTAGCTCTCTATCCCTTCTCCCTTCCTCTCTGTAAAAAATCAATAAAATATATATATATGTATAGTGCCTGAACATAACAGGGACCCGAAGGTAAGAAATTGGGAACAGGTAGGACCGAAAGGGTTTTGCCAGCGCAGAGTACGCGGAACTTTCGGCAATAGAGTCAGAGTCATGGGGACTAGCCCGTCGATGCAGAGTCAATATATAGCTGTCTTGAAATCATTGTTAAAGAGTTCAGGGGTAAAAGTGAAGAATGAGGCTTTTAAAAAATTGAAGCAATTCAGCAGCACTGTTATTGGTTTAACCCAGAAGGAAAACAGCAGTTAAATCTTAAGTTGTGGAAACAAGTTGGAAGGTCATTAAGGAGGGCTCACCAACAGGGAAAAGCTATAGAGGCTGATGTATGGGCTGTTTTTAATTTAGTAACGTTAGCTTTACAGTGTTAACGTAAAAAACCATTGAAACCTGTAAAGAATTTTTGGGAGTTTATTTGAGCCAAACTGTTGACATATGCCGGGAAGCAGAACCTCAACGAATTGAGATAGTGCTCCTGAGAACGGCAGGGTTACATCCGTATTTATACATGAAATTCATTGGTGACAGATTTAAGGAGGTGGGATTAAGCGAAGCGGGGGGGGGGGGGGGACCTCTGTGATAGGATAAAAAGTAAAATGATGGACACATACTTAGGTGGGTGCAGGCACAATTAACATGACAAATGAAAGTATCTGCTGCATCTGTCCTGGGCCCAGCACACCTGGCCCTGCCCCAGGGGCTCCAGATACGGGGAAACCACAAGTTACCCAGACATTTCAAGGGCATGTTATCATAGATGCAAAAAGACAGATAGGCTCAGCTACAGTAAAGGATGACCTTATCCGTGAAGATATCGGCTTAGGACGGAACTGCCCACCATAACTGCTTTTGGTTAAGGTTTAATTTCAGACCATCCTTTGTGGTTACTTTAGGCCTCGCGTCTGCAAAAATGCCATGCAGGCCTCTCCTGAGCTTGTCTGGTCAGCATGTGGCCCCATTCGTCCACAACAGCCTTTCAGTCTGATTCTGAAGATTATGAAGAAATTCATTCCTATGAAGTCACAAAGTGCTGCTCCAGGAGCTGAGTGTTTAAATCCTGAGCCTCTCCCTCCTGGGAAATCACTACCACCCGAGCTGCTCCCGTTAGAGGTCACTGAACCGAGGGAATCAAGTGAAGGACAGAAAGCTAGGGTTAAAAATCAATTAGGGGGTTATGAAACAATAACCTCAGCCAGCGATTCAGAGCTGGACGATTCATCTTCTGCTGGTTCGGAAGATGATTATTGCCCTCGCCCTAAGTTAAGGCAGAGAATGTTAGGTTAGGTGGCTCAGGAGGCGGCGCAAGAAATACAGAGTCCAGTGAATCAGAAAAGAAAGGAAAGGAAAAGGTTTATTTCTGCGTCCCCGAGAGACCCACGTATCGCAAGGACAGGGCAGTGGATTCACACCAACAGGGAGCGGGGGGAGGGCTTTTTTTATACTGCGGTTGGGTGAGGGGCGGGGACATGAGCTGAGGTATTCAGTTGAGGAAGTTACAGCTGTAGGGGGCCAGCCAGGAATTCAGGAATGAGTCAGTATCTGTGTGGGGGTCGTTGTGGATTCAGGGAGAAGCCTGTATCTGTGTCTGGCACGTTGATCTGTGAGAAATTCCAGGGGAAGTCCATTGTCTCATCACATGTCTGCATGTATCCGATCCTGGGCTCTCTCCGACCTAACAGAGAAGAGTGGCGAGAAGGGAAACAGAGATGAAGGAACTTTTAGGGAGTTTAAAAGAATTATTACCTACAGTAGTAGAAGAAAAGAAAGAGAATAAAAGTCCTCAGGAGTTGGCTGCGCCACCGCCAAAAAGTGTAACGGAACTAGCCATTAATCCGGCTTTCGCGGCTAAACCTCCACCGATTTCTTTGCCCACAGCACCTCCCTATAAGGGCCCGAGTGTAGGGCATACTGTTATTATTCCTTTACAGCAGGAGGTTCACAAGGTTCTTTTAGAAGGAGGAGATGAGATCTGAAAGATCAGACGGAGGCCTAAAACCAGGATTCCAGGCTTTATTAGAGGAAAAGCACCTGCCGGGCTGCCGGGGTCCAGCCCCAGCAGGTCCAGGGGTCCCCAAAGGTGTGGACGGAGTCGGCGAAGAAGGAATGACACGGAGACAGCGTTCAGTTGATCAGCAGCCTAGCCAGGATCTCCAGCCAAGTTCTGGTCTCGATCTCCAGAGAGGTTCTGCTCAGGTTCTCCAGTCAGGTTCAGTCACCAGGTTCTAGTCAGGCTCTCCTGCCAATCTCCCCAGTCAGGTTCAGTCCAGGATCCCCTGCCATGCTCTCTCGCCAGGCTCTGCCTCCAGGCTCCGAGGCCAGTCCCTGTCCAGGATCCTCCGGCATGCTCTCGCCAGCGAAGTTCTTCTGTCTCTAGAGAACGTTCTGTGTAGGTTCTGTGCCTAGGCTCTGTCTCTCTTGGTCCTGTCTTCCAAGCCCTGTGTCTGAAGTTCTGTCTTATAAGTTCTGTGTCTTGCTGTCTTGTTACATCTGTATTTATACAAGTTGATTTTAATCCTGTCAATTTCTATTCCAAAGGTTAGGGTGTTTATTATCTCCATTCCAGGGAGTAAAGATTATGTAGCATGATTGTTTGTAGTGATTAACTACCCACCTGGCACTTAGTTAAGGAGTTTCATCCCCTCCCTGACTTCAGGGAAAAATTCCTATGTGGGGAAACAACCTTTCTCGGAGAGGTGACCTTGGTTAAAACACAGCGCCAAGAAGGTGAGCAAACATATTAAGAACCATATGCCATATATGCCAGGTCCCTTGAAACAGCAAGGATGGACCGGCTCCCGGCAAATTCCCCCTTTTTTATTTTTTAAAAGCAGGCATTAAAAAGAAAAACCTGAACTGCTCTCTTGTATCCATTTTAAGAGTAGGATTGGCGCTTTCTGCTATTACCTGAGTCCTGATCTATCACCCCAGGGAGAGCTTGCCAATCCTGCACTTTCCAAGGGTGGAAAGGCTGCAGTGGGGTTAAGGATAAGGCTCCTTGGGCCTACCTTCTCCCATGCCATTACATTTACCTTTCCTTCCTCAGAAAAGCATGGACATACTTCTTGTATAAAACGTTCTGTCTGACTGGGAGTAACCTTAATTCCTCTGCTAGCAAGCATATGTGTTAAAAGATCAATACAGAGTCTTATTTCTTTAGACTCAGTATGGCACATCTTCTTAATCTAAAGATCAATACAGAGTCTTCTTTCTTTGGACTCAGTATGGCACATCTTCTCAATCTAAGAATCAATACAGAGTCTTCTTTCTTTGGACTCAGTAAGGCACATCTTCTCAATCTAAGTTCTGTACTATCCACCTTCTTACCCTACTTATCCTCTATAGGGGGGTCTGTAGCACCCTGGTGGAGTCCTATCCGTCCCGAGTGTGGGGGTTCTCACGGGGGGGGGGGGGCTTACCTAGGGGAATCCTTTTCCAGGGGTTCCCAAAGGTGTGGACGGAGTCGGCGAAGACTATCCACCCTTTTCCTATGGTGGAGTTCTATCCGTCCCGAGTGTGGGGTGCTTACCTAGGGGTCCCTGTTCGGGCGCCAGATGCCGGGGTCCAACCCCAGCAGGTCCAGGGGTCCCCAAAGGTGTGGACGAAGTCTGCGAAGACTATCCACCCTCTTCCTATGGTGCAGTCCTATCCATCCCGAGAGTGGGGCTTACCTAGGGGTCCCTGTTCGGGCGCCAGATGTTGGGGTCGAGCCCCAGCGGGTCCAGGGGTCCCCAAAGATGTGGACGGAGTTGGCGAAGAAGGAATGACATGGAGACAGCGTTCAGTTGATCAGCAGCCTAGCCAGGATCTCCAGCCAAGTTCTGGTCTGGATCTCCAGAGAGGTTCTGCTCTGGATCTCCAGCGAAATTCTGGTTAGGATCTCCAAAGAGGTTCTGCTTAGGATCTCCAGCCAGGTTCTGTGTCCATGTTCTCTTGCTAGGTTCTCCAGCCAGGTTCTGGCTGAGATCTCCAGCCAGGTTCGGTCACCAGGTTCTAGTCAGGTTCTCTTGCCAATTTCTGTAGTCAGGTTCAGTTCAGGATCCTTTGCCATGTTCTCTCCAGCGAAGTTCTTCTCTCTGTAGGTTCTCTGTAGGTTCTGTCTTCTTGGCTCTCTTCTTAAGTTCTGTCTCTCTCTGTCTTGTTACATCTGTATTTATACCAGTTGATTCAATCCTATCAATCTCTATTACAAAGGTTAGGGCGTTTCTTATCTCCATGGCACAGTTATTATTACTTCCCTATAAACAAAGAGGACATACAGCACCAGATAAGCGAACTGGGGGATTTGGTAGCACGGGAACAAAGGTCTTTTGGCATACGGTCTTAGGAGATCAGAGACCTCAACTTACAGTAATGTTCCCGGACGGAATAAAAATTACCGGCCTGGTAGATTCTGGGGCTGATGTAACTATAGTTTCTACTTTGCGCTGGCCTCAATCTTGGCCAGTACACAAGGTGAATGCAACTTTTACAGGTTTAGGGACCCTCGCTGAAATTTTGCAAAGCTCTAATGTACCTGAATGTCAAGGGCCTGAAGGGCAAAAAGGCAAAATACAGCCATATGTTGCCTCCATTGCACTATCTTTGTGGGGAAGAGATCTTTTACAGCAATGGGGGGCTACAATTACTATACCTTCTTTACCGAAAGGTCATAGACAAATGATTTGTCAAGCTGGTGCTGACGTCACTGGCGCCAGTGTTCAGGACCAAAATTTACAGAGGGGGCCACTTCAAAGCGCTTCACCCTGCCTTAAAAATGGAAAACAACTGAACCGGTTTGGGTAGATCAGTGGCCCCTAACTAGAGAAACGTTGGAAGCGCTCCAAATTATTATCAAAGAACAAATACAACTAGGGCATATAGAAGCCAGCTCTAGTCCATGGAATTCCCCTGTCTTTGTTATAAAGAAAAAGCCAGGTAAATGGAAAATGTTAACTGATTTAAGAAGGATTAATGAGATTATTGAACCTATGGGACCTTTACAGCCTGGAATTCCAAATCCAGCATTAATTCCTAAATATTGGCATTTAATAATTATTGATTTGAAAGACTGTGTTTACACAATCCCTTTACAATCTCAGGATTGTGACAAATTTGCTTTCACGGTCCCTTCCTTAAATAACAGCCAACCTAATCAGAGATATCAATGGCGAGTTCTCCCCCAGGGTATGTTAAATAGTCCTACTATGTGTCAAGCTTATGTTCATCAACCTTTACAAATACTAAGAGAAATGTTTCCTACAGGCATTTGTTTTCATTACATGGATGATATTTTATTAGCACATAAAGAAAAACCCAAGGTAAATAGTGTGTTGCAAGAAGCTAGAAAATTGTTTAAAGAGTATGGGCTCCAAATATCAGAGGAAAAAATTCAGCAAGTGGAGCCCTGGTTATATTTAGGACAGAAAATTTCAGCAAGCATTATTCAACCTCAGAAAGTTCAGATCAGAAGGGATAGTCTTAACACCTTAAATGATTTTCAGAAACTGTTGGGGGATATAAATTGGCTTCGACCATCTATTGGAATCCCCACCTATCAATTAACTAATCTATTTCAAACATTAGAAGGACCCTCAGACCTCAATAGTCCTAGGCAATTGACTCCTGAAGCAGGAGCCAAATTACAATTAATTGAACAACAAATTCAAGCAGGACAGTTAGATCGTATACAATCACTGCAGAATCTTTTGAAATATTTTTTAAATATATTTTATTGAGTTTTCACAGAGAGGAAGGGAGAGGAACAGAGAGTTAGAAATATTGATGAGAGAGAAACATCGATCAGCTGCCTCCTACACACCTCCTACTGGGGATGTGCCCGCAACCAAGGTACATGCCCTTGACCGGAATCGAACCCGGGACCCTTCAGTCCGCAGGCCGACGCTCTATCCACTGAGCCAAACAGGTTAGGGCTCACCAAGCTTTTTATCGTGAGGTAGTGGTTACCACAGTTACACAGTTCTTGTGAGTTTAATTTGTTTGTTACACTTACTTAGCCCATTAGCTTCCCAGATAAGATCTAGGGAGTGTGATAAGGTCCAGCCCAATTATTCTAAGAGGACTGTGCCCTCTAAGCTGGGACTTGTTTGTGACTTTGCCAGCAGGTCAGTCGGAGGCTGAACCCTCTATCAGTTTCCCACAGAGGCGATCTGTACTTTTAGGCTGAGAGACCGGTGAAGGACCCAGAGAGCACACCATCCCTTGCCTGTTGCTGCCCCACCCCCTCACGTATATGAAAACCACCCCAGTGCACGTAGGGCTTTGCACTAGAAAACATGGGAGAAGGCTCAGGAGAGCTAGGCCTTCACACAGGGCTGGGAGCTCGACGTCAGCACTGGAAAGCAAAGGGATCTCAGATGCCAGAAAAGCACTCGGGCTGTGAGGCAGGGCGATGGAGCTCACGTTTTCGGAAAGCTGTTGGCTTCCCTGTGAGCACAAGTGGATCGCAAACACCTCCAGGTTCAGGTCCCAGGCCCTGCTGCAGGAAACGTTCTGCCCTGGTAATAGTTGAAAGGAGTGCACTAAATCTAACCTAAACCTGCAACAAAGTCCATGCAGCTTAAATACAGGTCAGACTGATTCTGCCTCACCCAGTCTCCTAATGTAACGCCTGACAGTTGAAAATATGTACCCTTTTCTGGAAATACCCAGGGCAAAGGAAGTTGTCAGGAATAGAGTCCTAATTCTAAAAGTACTATTTCACCAAAAATAAATCCTAACTCTGCCGGCACTTAACACTAAAGCTTAAAAGTCACGAAAAAGTAGAGCTGAAAGAACTGCCCTCTGATGCTAGTTGGACACATTTGTCCCTAACTTGGAGAACACATGTCAGCTGCTTGTATTGCTTCAATATTTTTCACTTGAGCAAATGTTTTTCACTTGAGAAAAACGTGTTGTTTTCCTTCCGAGGCCTTTCCATACAGAGTGCGCCTGCATACATTGTAACAAGTTCACCTTTTGCGCTCCGGGATGACCGCTTCCGCCCCGGAGGTGCAGACTGAGTAAGTGGGCGTGGGCACCGCCCTGAGCACCGAAGTGGCGGCGGTGGGGGGTGGGGGGTGGGGGGTGGGGGGTGGGGGGTGGGGGGTGGGGGGTGGGGGGTGGGGGGCGGGAGGTTTCCCAGCGGCCCCGCCAAACATATGCACCCGTCAGAGCAGCGGTCCTGGCCTCCGCGGGGAACATCACCGGGAAAGGTACTGGGTCTCGGCCACCACCTGGAGAGTGAAGGGGTCAGGGCGCCCGACAGCCTCCTTCCGTCCCTCCTTCCCCGCCGTGTCCGCAGGAGCCCAGCGCGTAGCCTCTTTTCCGTGGCGCGGGCTCTGGACTAAACCGGGTCCTGAGCTGAACTCTCCCCGCCCCGCCCCGCCCCGTGCATGTCCTGGAGCCTCGACTCCCCCAGGGTCCCGGGGCGTAGAGGAGGGAGCGCCCGCGGGGTGCGGAGCCGGGGGCGCTGAGCGCAGGCCTCCCGGGAAGTTCAGCCGCATCTGCTAGACGCTTAGCTGCCCGAAGGCTCTGCCTGGTAACTGGCCCTGGAGTCGATCCGCAGGAAGACGGTACTTTCTCTTTTAATCCGGCACAGCCTTGGGAGTCCCGCCTTCTCTCTGAAAAGCAGCCACTAGCAAGTTGCCTGAACGTCCACGGGTCGGGTGGAGCCTTCTGAGCGGGTGGCGGCCCCTTTTCCATGGGATGCTGTGCAGGGCCAGCGTTGGCACCAGGAAATGTCTGTAGGTCCCGGATAAGCATTCTCCGCGTGTAAAAATAGGCGTCTCTGTGCATAGATTTGTATGAAAAAGAAAAACTCCACAAAGCCTTCAAGTCCGCTTGCTGTAGCTTATATGTTTGGGGACCCACCACAGAGTGGGCTTTGGGGTGCAGTGGATCAGTGCTCTTTGCTCGGAAACTGAAGCCAGCCTGGTGGGGCCGGCTCAGTGCCTCGGCCTGTGTCCTCAAGTGCCAGTGCCCGCAGTTTAGTGTCTTAACTGTTGGGGTCGAGCCCCAGCAGGTCCAGGGGTTCCCAAAGGCGTAGACGGAGTCGGCGAAGAAGGAAGGACACAGAGACAGTGTTCAGTTGATCAGCAGCCTAGCCAGGATCTCTAGCCAGGATCTCCAGCCAAGTTCTGGTCTGGATCTCCAGAGAGGTTCTGCTGTTTATTGTCTTGTTACATCCGTATTTATCCCAGTTGATTTTAATCCTGTCAATTTCTATTACAAAGGCTAGGGCGTTTCTTATCTCCATTCCAGGGAGTAAAGATTATGTAGCTTAAGCATGATTGTTTGTAGTGATTAACTACCCGCCTGGCACTTAGTTAAGGAGTTTCATCCCCTCCCTGACTTCAGGGAAAAATTCCTACCTGGGGAAACAACCTTTCTAGGAGAGGTGACCTTGGTTAAAACACACAGTGCTAAGGGGAGCAAACATATTAAGAACAGTATGCTATATACGCCAGGTCCCTTGAAACATATGCTGTGCAGATGTTTCTTTCCTGCAGTGACTGTGTCAAGCAGCAAGGATGGACTGGCTTCCGGCACTCAACGAGACCTGCCCGGGTCCACCTCTTCTTACTTTCTTCAGTGTCTGTGACTAGCGCAACCTTTAACTCCTAGTGTTTTCCAAATGATGAGTTTGAGGTTCTGGGTTTTTTTCCCAAAATCACAATAGTTAGAACCGGATGGTACTAGTCCTGTTCCCGCAGGCCCCATGGCCCCTCTTACATGAATGGAAATGGTGTCTGCCCAGCCCCTGTCCCAGGGCACCTCCTCACGGCTGGGAGATGCTGGGGAAACCTGATGGCCCTCACACACATGGTCACTGACCCACCGAGTCCAGAGGAGGAGTGAGACAAGTATAGAAGGCCAGGTGCAAACAGAGTGGGGCACCTGGGGGCAGGTGAAAGGTGCAGAGGGGTGAGTGACAGCACCCGGCTCAGCCGGGTGCACAGCTGGGCTAGATGGATTCGGAGGGACTGAAAGGCAGTGCCATGGGGTATGGTTCCTCCTCTTCCTCAGGTAACCTCACTGTTGCCACCTCACCCGTGCCCGAGTGGGAGGGGCCTCTCAGAGTTGGTCTGAGGATTCATGTCTAATCAGCCCATAGTTAGAGCTGGCTAAGTGATGCCTGCCACCTTGTTTGCAGAGGGACGCAACCCAGCCCAGGATGCAGAGTTTCCTGAAGCTGCTGCGGGACAGTGGAGGTGCCAGCCCATCTGTGGAGGAGCTGGAGAGCCTCGCGGGCAGGCTGTGCCGGGACCTGCAGGACGACTTCACCGAGGCACAGCCCTTGGTCACGGCCGTGCTGGAGAGCCAGCTCTTCCTGTACCTCCTGAGCAACAAGGACGTGGCGCTGGTGTGTGCCGGAGCGCTGGCCAAGCAGGAGCAGAACGAGGCCGCCTGCTGGCTCTTGGAGGTAGGACTGGTCTTGTGGGGGGAGGTGCTGAGAGAGGGGCGGCAGCCACTAGCATCCTGAGCGAGATGGAAAGTCCACAGCCAGCCACAGCCTGGAGAGAGGTTCTGTAAACAAGGCAGGATGGTCCCCTCTCAGTTTACCAATATCTGAGCAGTTTGATCATCTGAGAAAAGTGGTCCATTGATGAAATCCTCACTGAGTGGGGGTCCCAGGATGGAGTTCCGGCTCCCAGTCGTGTAGCCAGCAGTCAAGCAGACCCTGGACCTCTGTTCCTGAGCCAAAGGGTCGCTCTTGAAAACTCGGAAACCATAGGCATCTGTGCCGCTCCTCTGGGGGCACTGGGTGCCTCAGCTCATCCTCCATGAAAACGTGGCTTGCACTGACGTGAGGAATTGACGGTCATTACTTAGCCACCGAGTGGACAGTGGTATATTTGGCTGCCTACATATTGGCATGTTTGACTGCGGTATGCTGCCTGCCCCAGACTATATGGGGTGGCACATACTCTATAGTGTGTGCCTGTGTTAGTTCATAAAATCAGAGAAATTCTGAATTCCAAAATACAGACAGCTCAGGGGGCTTCAGTCATGGATTTGAGGGCCCGTGTTTCCCTGTTTCAGCACATACTTACCGTAAAGATAGTCACTTCTTCCAAGTTCCTTGTATTCCCACCCCCACCCTCCAAGCCAAGAGGTGTCCTCCTCCCGCCTCTGCCTTCATGCAGCAGCTGGAGGAAGTTGTAGGACTGCAGGTGGGACCATGTGTGCACCAGGGCCTGGGGCCTGAGCCTGCCTGCTCTCCAGGCCTGGACCCACACTCCCCCTTCCTCCGTGTGGCCCATGCTGGCATCCTAGCCGTTCTTAGAATTTCCGCAACATTTCTTTGTCTCAGGACCTACGCACATGTCATTCCCTCAGCTAGAGGTTGGTGCCTTCCCACCTTTCAGGTTTCTGCTGTCAGTGTCACCTGTCTGGGTAGTGACCCTGTATCCTCAAGTGCAACCCCGCATTCTGTCCTTGGATTCCGCCCTCGGGTCATAATTAGAGTCCATTTGTGCTTCCTCTGTCTCCCCTGGCCACACGTGGGCCCAGGAGGGAGGGGCCGCGCCCTGTTCTCATTGCAAGAGCGATGACACCCAGCATAACCCTGGGACATTGGAGGGCTCCAGTGTTTAAATCTGTGCAAATAAACGGCTGCTGTACAGAAACAAGGGCACCCACATTTAGAGGCGTGATAACTGCTGTGAAGGCATCAGCGATGAAATGCAGGCTGACACCAGTGCGGACAGACTCCCAGGGGAGGGCTCAGATTCCGTCAGGATGGCTTAGACATGCTCTGAAGAGGTGCCGTGTGGCTGAGACCCGAGAGCTAATGCTGTAGCCACCACATGTTTCAGGCCCAGGCTGGTCCTGCAGGCAGGGAGGGCCCGTGGCTTCCTGACTGTTGTGCCTGAGGCTGATGGCTGATCCTGGCAGAGACTGCAAGTCCCAGCCCAGCCACGTGGGCTCTTTCTGATGATCTGCACCTCCCTCGCCAAGATGGCGCTGGGAACGTGGAGTTAAAGGCGAGAAACGCACACCGACTGGTGTCTCGGGCAGTGATCGCGAACCTACGACACGCGAAGTCATTTTTTTGGTTGATTTTTCTTTGTTAAATGGCATTGAAATATATAAAATAAATATAAGAAATTTAAGTCTTTGTTTTACTGTGGTTGCAAATATAAAAAAATGTCTACATGTGACACGGCACCAGATTTAAGTTAGGGGTTTTCAAAATGCTGACAGGCCGAGCTCAGAAGGTCCGCCATCACTGGCCTAGGGGATGCCAGGGCCAGACGTCCTGGCCATCTTCAAAGTGTGGTCATTGGAACAGGTCACCCGGGGCTTCACTCCACTTCCCTGCTGGTGGGAGAAAAAGCTTTTCACACAAGACAGGGGTCGAGCTTTGGAGCCTTAAAAAGACAATGTGGCCGTCAATGACAACAGCTCTGCCTCCTGTGTGGCCGCTAGCCAGTCGCCTACCTGCCCTTTCCTCAGGCTCCTCACCTCTGAGGAGTAACTGACGGCTGTCCCCACCTGTGTGCTTTGTGGAAGGGTTGACATGCTGGTGTGAATGGGTGGCCATCTGGGCCTCCAGGACACCGCCTGCACTTGGGGTGGACTGGAGTGCTGGCCATCTGGCCATGCCCTGCTGCTTGGCACATCAGTGAGCAGCTCTTCCCAGGGGTCAGGTCTGGGCGATGACCGTGCTCAGGTGGGTGAGGTGGCCAGGTCTCAGCAGGCTCTTCTCCGCAGCGATGCTGTGTTCCAGGAGGCAGTGAGGAGCTGGTGCAGCTCTGGAATGACATTCACTACCATTTGGAGAAGAAGAGGCTGGGCGTGGCCACGCTGAGCTCCGGGCAGAAGTTCCGCTGCAGGAGGAGGTACGTGGCTGAGCTGTATTTGTGCAGAGGGAGGGGCGGCCGGTTCCTGGATGAGCACAGGGTGGAGGAGACGGAGGCAAAGCCAGGTTCCAGGCCAGACACAGAGACTGGATAGCTTTGCTCCTGGTCATGGGTGTCCCCGCTGGTCTGCAGGCCCCCAGGTCTCCCTGAGCTCCCGACAGCCCAGGTGCAGGACTCCTCAGCTCCAGGTCCTGGTTCGTGTCCAGAAGAGACCCATTCCTTTCTGACCAGAGAGAATGTTTTCATGCTGCTGCAGAAAGTGAGCTATGTCCTCAGACCCGACATTCACTCAACCTCGGTGTCTTCCAGGCTGCAGGGTGTCCCTCCCTGTAGGTGCTGGGAGCGGCCAGAGTGCAGCTCAGCACGGGAAATGGTTTGGGACCAGCAGTGTCTGTGAAGAGGCTCTCGTTGTGGTGCTATTGGAGGTGCTGAGGCCAGAAACTGGGCTTTGTTCTCCAGAGCTGACCTTGGGTAGAGGATAGACAGTAGTCAGGGCAACAGTGTACATCCCATGATTCAGAGTGAGGAAGGGGAGACAGAAGGTTCTCCGAAGGGGGCTGGGACCCATTGTTCTTGCTGTGGGGAGGGCTGAGTGCGGGCCCGTCCAGTCCTTGGAGGAGAGACCCGAGCAAGTGGATGGCGGTCCCAGGGGCACAAGGAGGGGGCAGGGGAGTTACAGCAGAGGCCAGTGCAGGAGCAGGAGCCGGAGGTTCTGAGTCTCTGGCAGTGGCTGAAGAAAGGGTTGTGTTAAGATAGCGTTTGGCCCTCCCTAGCTGCGTTGGCTCGGTGGATAGAGCGCCGGCCTGCTGACTGAAGGGTCCCAGGTTTGATTCCCGGCAATGGCACATGCCCAGGTTTCGGGTTCAATCCCCCGTGGAGGGTGTGCAGGAGGCAGCCGATCCATGATTCTCTTTCATCATTGATGTTTCCCTCTCCCTCTCTCTTCTGCTCTGAAATCAATAAAAATACATTTTTTTGAAAATAGAATTTGGAGGATTTGCCAATGGCTTGTACGTCTTTGAGGAGCAAAAGAAAGATTCAAGTTGGACTCAGTTCTCTTGGCCTAGCGGCTGGAATGTGGTGGCTCCTCACCATGTGCGCTGGACGCGGGCTGGGAGGATGTGGGGAGGGCTGGGGACAAGCTCCACTTGGGATTTGGGTGAGTGGGATGCCTTTTTGACATCCAGGGTATTTGTTCAGTTGGTGTTTGGACTTTAAGTTTTGTATAGACAGGTGCTATTTGTTTAGATGCCACTGTTTTCTTTTAAAATAACTCAGATTTTCACGACAATCAAGCATAACCAATCTCAGCATCCTCACCATGTAGCTTCCCCATTTCTTGGCATTTGTCAGGCCTGGCATCTCGCTGCATGTCCTGGAAGCCCTGGTGCAACCTGCAAGTGGGGCCGGGGAACCCTCACCCCTCAGGAGACGGGCCCCTGGCACCTGGCAGCATAGGAACTGGGAGGAGTGGCCTGTGAGCAGAGGGCGTGCAGGACACCGTGTTCTGGGCACAGGAGGTCTAACAGGAGCGGTGCCAGGAGAAGGGAGGCTGTGACACCCCCTGTCTGTGCTCCCCAGGAACCCGCCACCCCCCTCCCTCTGCCCTGACGGACTGAAGAGCCGCAGCTACCCCAGGGAGGTTCGCCAGAAGTTGCAGAGCTTCGCTTCGGGTGTGAGCAGCAGGCCCAGCCAGGCCCAGCGGGTGAGAGTCCGAGAGTCAGGCCAGGCAGCCCTCGGTGCCCCCGCCTGCTGCGCAGCAGTCTGGCCTCTGGGGACCATCGTGCACCCCCATCCCCCGTGCACCCTGCTGCTGGGCTCAGATCCCATGTCTCCGCAGGAGGCCCTGGCTGCAGAGACCAGCCTCACCATGGAGCAGGTCTACACCTGGTTTGCCAATTACCGCTATCATCAAAAGCTGAGGCTCCAGCGTTTGGAGGCGCAGCCCTCAGGCCACCGCCACCCCGGCTTCGTGGGTGGGCACCCACCTCAGTGGGCAGGTGAGTGGCCCAAAGGTCCCCATGCTGGGAGCTGACCTCAGCTGCCCGGTCACAGCACCGTGTCCCGGGCCTGGCCTAACCCTAATCCTGACCTGCACACTCACCCTGAGGAGCAAGAACAGTGAGGCTGAGGGTCAGATGGGGCTGCGGCTGCCTTCGTGTGTGGAGGCCACTTGGCCCGGGCCAAGTGCGTAGGTTTGGGGAGCAGGGTGTCTGGTTAGGGATTGTTGCTCAGAGTAAAGGTGCATCACGGGACACAGACTGTTGGAAGGACTCGGTGGTCACACCTTTCCCCACAGCAGGGCTCCTGTGGCTGCTGGGAAGGAGGCTGGAACTTAAGGTCCATCCAGCCTCCCTCCCGTCCAACTGGCTTTCTACAGGAGGTGAGGAGAGTGGGCCGGCTCGAACCCCGGTGACCACTCCAGGGGTTTGGCAGCCTCCGGCCCTGGCCTTGGATGTTTCTGGAGACGGGACAATGCCCAAATCACTGACTCCCAGGTACTGTCATCCCCACGGTCTGTTCTCCTTGTTCAGCTTCCCCACCGTCAGCAGGATACCAGGGGGAATGGGCATGGGCGTGCTGGGCCCGCTGGGACCAGGTCTGGGAGGGCTGTGGCCACAGGAGTGCGGGCACCCTTGCCGGGAGCCCCGGTCAGGGACCCTGCACGTGTTCCCCGTGACTGACTCACAGCCTGCCGTCCTGCGCGTGATGGAGAAGGGGAAACAGACGCAGAAAGAAAAATACGCAAACCTATCGCCTGCAGGCACACCCAGCTGTCGTGGTTTGGTTGCTTCTGGTGATTGGTGTGGTTTGTTTCATTGGGTTGATCAGGGCCAGCACTGCCGGGTTCCTGCTGTACACGGTAGTGCCTGGCCTGGCACCTGATGTCCGGTGACAGCACCGGCTGTGTGTCTCTAGGCGGGTGCTGTGACCTCCCTGCCTCGCTTTTTTCACCTGTGAAGTGGGGACTTGCAGGACCTGCCTGTGGTTGTTGCCACGGTTCCTGGGGTGAGGGTTGTTGACAGAGGCCCAGGAGCACCACCTGAGACACGGTGAGCATTTGTGGATTATTTATTCTCTCATGATTATCCACTGCTGCTTCGTGTTCCTTTGAGACCAACCATCGTCTATTCAGTCGCCTGCTAGGCCTTTCCTAGCCACGTCCAGCTCTCAGTGCGTGGAGAGTGCTTCCCTGAGGCCTTTGAAGGAACTGCGAGTGTATCTTGGGTTTCCAGGTATCATACTTTCTTCTAAGTGTCTGTAGAGCGTTTGCAGGCACAGGAGAGCAGTGAAGGCAGCAGGATTGGGGAATGTTGGGCCCCATGCCGTCAGTGACTGTCCTGGCCAGAGCGAGCCTCCGTCCACCAAGGGACAGTGTTCGTGGGGCTTCCCAGCTTTCTGCAGGGCGGCGAGATGTATGCGGAGGGGCCTGGTCGCAACCCATCCACTGTCCCCGCCGTCCTCCCTGACCCTGGCTTCGCTGGGCTGGCTGCCCGCAGGGATTTGCTGGACCCTTCAGCTGCACCCAAGCCCTGGCTGGTGTCCCTCACACCGGCGTCCTCCTGGGACGCTTCCGTTCAGCCTCTACAGCTGGTGCACAGTCACTGGCCGCACTTCTGGATGCCTCCTCCGTACGCTTCTATGTCGGTGTCCATTCCCACAGTCGCCGAGCCCAGCTCCACAGGTGAGTCCATTCCACTGGGACCATGAGTTTCTGCACCAGAGGCTGCAGCTACGGGCATCTCTGGGGGGCAGGGAGGTATGGGAAGGGCCAGGGCTTCCACCTGAACCCTCTGCTTGATTAGACCCAGAACCAGTGAGCCTCAAAGAGGCTCTTGTGACAAACATCCCAGGTTATAGTTCTTATTTGTTTCATTTGTCAAAATAAAACATGCACGTGAAACAAAATAAGATGCGAGGAAAGAGCAAAAAGGAGACGAAGCAGCTGCCAGTCCTGCACTCCCCACTCTGTGCACTTGCCTGCCTGCCAGCACCTGCTGCTACAGCACAGGGCCGAGCTTCTGAGACCGCAACCTGGGCATGTGCCCTTGACCGGAATCAAACCCTGGACCTTTCAGTCCACAGTCTGACACTCTGTCCACTGAGCCTCACTAGCCAGGGCCACAGGGGCTTGTCTTTAAGTGTGACCAATTTTCTGCCGGTCCGGCCAGGCTCCGTGTTTGAGCATCCACCTATGAACCAGGAGGTCATGGTAGGATTCCCGGTCAGGGCACATGCCTGGTTTTTGGACTTGATCCCCAGTGTGGTGCGTGCAGGATGCTGCCTGCCAATGATTCTCTCATCACTGGTGTTTCTCTCCCTCTCCCTTCCTCTCTCAGATTAATTGGAAATGTATAGATATAGAGGGGGGTGGAGGGGAAGAGAGAGAGGGAAATATTCTGTGAAACAATGTAAGTGGAGAAAGGTAAGGTTGTGGCACCTTGGACCTCAGTGAAGCCAAAGGCGAAGTGACAATGTCCCCACCTCCCATGGCTGTGGGTGGGCAGATTCGGAGGCTGAGACTTGGGTGGGGGGACAGTCAGACAGGGAGAATTGGCTTCGTTGTGTCCTCTGGAAGCCCAAAGGCACCGCTGAGATGAACAGTTGTGGCCAGTCCTCCTTCAGGGAGGGAGGCTGCGGGCTGTGGCCAGGCAGCTGGACACTCCTGTCCTGCAGGTCTTGGTTGTGCTGTGTGTGAGCTTGGCCCTTCCTCCCTGCAGTGAGCTGTGGCCTTTCCTTCATGCAGGGCTCCCTGACCTGCCCGGCAGCCACCCCCAGAGCACATTCCTGGAGGAGGGTCCGGGCACCAGCGTCAGCCTTTCAGGCAGCTTCCTGGTGACACAGCCCCCACCACAGGCTCCGGAGTTGGTCCTGCCCCAGAGGTAAGCCTGCAGAGCTCTGGTTCATAGCGTTGGCCGAACTTGTGCCGGTGAAGCCTTTTGCTTACAGGTTTCTGGAAACCACAATAGTCCCGTAGCCTGCGTCTCCCAAAGGGAAGAGGGTGGGGTTTCTCCCAGACAGAACGGGGAACACGAGAGTGGACAGGACATCTGTGCTGTGGACGGTTTTTAGGCCTCTTCCCTGAGATTGCCCTGGCACCCAGCAGCCTCTTTCTGGCATTTTCTTCTTCCCAGATAAAGGCTGTCAGAGTTTCTGAGCAGCATGGAGGTCCTGGTTTTATTTCCAGAGTGAAGTTTTAAAGGGCCTTGGCAGCCTAGGTGCTGTGGAGTGGCCGTGGGGCCGGGACAAGGGTCCAGGAGCCTGCACACAGGAGGGACAGAGGGATGTGACCGGGGAGGGGGGTCCTCTGCTAGAGGGAATTTCTGAGAGTGACCCCCAGGACCGCACCCCCAGAGATTGGGTCTCACTAATCTGGCGCTGAAGGCCAGGTGCCAATGAGGGCAGAATTATAGGGGGACGCGAGAGGGAGGGGAAGTCCCAATTCAGATGGTGGGAGAACCCTGACCGTCCTCCATAGTGACCTGGGGTCGTGAACAGACGTTTGCGATTGCCTTTAGGGACCCGCCGTCAGGTCTCCGTGGCAGCTGTACTGCCACCGTCCCTGCCATCCCTCTGCTTCCTCTGGTTTGGGTGTAAGGGCTCTGTCTCCTTCACCTCCCCAGCCCGTCCTTCTGCATGACCTTCTCGCTGCACGTGTCCTCCATGAGCCGCTCTGGTGCACTATCCCCCCCGCCCTCGAGCCATGTGCTTGTCGTGTCCCATGGGCCCCTTTGGTCGCTGTGCCCTGAGGTCCCTCAGGGAGGAGATGGGTCTGAGGGTCTGGCACACGGGGAGCTCCTGGTGCGCAGACACTCTCAGGCATGTTCCCCACGGGGTGGAAGGTGTTGCTTGGTGCCCACTGGAGCCCAGCCCTGTTCTGATGTGGCCCCTTCTACAGCCTCCCGGAGCTGGCTCCTACCCCGTCGACCTTTCCCCGGCCTGTGCCTGCTGGGGAGCTGAGCGAGGCCCTGCCGTCCAACCAGGTGAGGCTTTCCTAGGAGGAAGTGGGTTCCTTCCTCACTCCTGGATTCACTCCTGCCTTCAGACTGAACAAGTCTGCCATGATGAGCTTGGGGGAGCCGGGCAGAGGGGGCCTGCATGTGTGTTGCTGTGTTGGCATTCCAGGTGCGGTGGTCTGACTGCCAGGTCTCCAGCGATGTCTTCTGGGTGGCCAATGTGCTCCTTGAGCTTTCGGGGGGCAACAGGGGCTGAGTTGCCCCCGGGAGCCAGGCCAGCATCCCAGGGAAGACAGGTGTGGACATTCGACCGTTCAGTACAAGTTACAGAACCTCATCCTGATGAAAAGAGGTTCCCGTGTTCCCTGGGGGCTCTGCTGGGAGGTGTGTGCGTCCCTGGTCTCCGCCGTGTTTATGCAGTTGTTTGGCAGCTCCCGATGTTGGAGGAAGCGTTTGAGAAATGTTTGTGGATCCCAAGTCGAAGGGGTGTGTTCCACTCAGGCCACGGCAGACGTTAGTGCCACCCCTGAGCAGTTGTGGGCAGGAGACTGTTCCCCTGCCGGCCACCCTCCTGCCCGCCCTGCGCCAGGCCAGACTCCCCCCACCTAACGTGGTGAGTGGGATGTGGAAGCGTTCTGTCAATTCTGTGCCTGTGGTGCCTCTCCAAGTGGCGTGGGGTGTCCCAGCAGGGTGGTGGGTGCCTTTCAGTCCACGGCTGTAATCCGTTATGTTTGCCACATGTTCTGTTCAATTACATTAAAGTTTCATGGTCTGGACGCCTTGTGTTTACTCACCTAGCTGCACGCTGAGCACTGCCTGTCGCTGTGGCTGTCGGTCTCCAACCAGCATCGCACAGCACGGGTGCGGGTACCCAAGCATCACAGATACTGTCCCTCGTGTCTTGTGTTACACGCAGGGTCACGGGGGACATCCCCGCCATCTGCCCTGAGCTGATGGTGATGTTGTGGGAACAAGAGCTGCCCTGGGGGTGGCAGTGGCCAGACACAAGCACACTGACCATGCGCCCTGCGTGCGGTGCACCTCCTGGCGCCAGAGTTCGGCCTAGCAGCTGTTTCTCAGTGGTTAGAACAGTGCCCCTACCCCAAAGGGTCCTGGCTTTCATGCCCAGTCTGCCAATTCCTGCACAAAAGTGATCCTCTCCTACCCTCCTGTGGCCATGCAAGGAATAACAACCTGTGCCTCTGTCCATGGTGCTGCAATCCAGTCAAAACCCTGTGAACACAAATTCTACCCATAAAAATCACCAGCACAAAATCATCGAAGCTGTCCAGGCCGGCAATCATTCTGTACTCATGGCCCTGTGTTCTTCAGCTCGTCCAGCCCAAGGTCTTCAAAGCGAGGCCCCTGTAGAAGCTGTACTAAGGCTCCCCTTATGGTGACCCATCCACCCTACCTCATACGTTCGTTGGTGCCGTTTTTAACTAGAGTGGTGAGTGTATGCTTGGCAAGCAAAAGCTCTAACCAGTGAGCAACACCCAGTACGGATTGTGTGCACTTTTGTGGTTCTTATTCTGAATTTATTTTTAACTCTAATTGACTTACAATAATACATTACTCTCAGGTGCACAAGAGAGTGATTCCACATTCACATAACTTACAAAGTGACCACCCCGTCAGTCTAGTTTCCATCGGACTCTATTGCCTATGCTGCAGTTCCATCTCCACGACTTACTTCATAAACGGTGTGATGGACTTTTCCAGCCCCAGTGGGGACAACTCCGGGCTGGTGTTGTTCAAGGTGGATAGTGAGGAAGATGGTGGCAGAGGAGCAGCTGGAAGCTAGTGTGTTTCTCGAGGGATGAGGGGTTGTGTCGTGGATCAGTGTGTGTGTGACTGGACTGCAACACTTGAGGCGCTCAGGCTAAAGGAGCAGTGGTTGGGCTGACTGGGGGGAGGAGGTGAGATTCAAAGTGTCCTGCAGCTGCTGTAACAAGACAGGTAGGTACTTCCAGAAGCTCCAGGGAGAACATCCCAGCCTTTTCTATCTGTATTGATGGGGAGGACCCTGGATACCCCACAGGTCCCAGTGTGCTGGGAGCCGGTCCATCCTTGCTGTTTCAAGGGACCTGGCATATATGGCATACTGTTCTTAAAATGTTTGCTCACCTTCTTGGCACTATGTGTTTCAACCAAGGTCACCTCTCTGAGAAAGGTTGTTTCCCCAGGTAGGGATTTTCCCCTGAAGTTAGGGAGGGAATAAACCCCTTAACTAAGTGCCAGGCGGGTAATTAATCACTTTAACACAACAGGACGAGGCCACTCTAGCAGGGTCCTTGCAGGGTCTCCCAAGCCACCACGTCAGGGGCGAGGCTCTCAGGGGTGAGGCTTGGAGGGGCAGGGGAAAGTGAGGTGTAAAGGAAGTGGGAAACGGGCAGAGGAGGGTCATGCAGGTGTTCCCGTCTGCTGCGTTGTGTCGCTGCTCCCAGAGTCGCCCCCACTGTGAAGATGTGAGCAGGCTCAGCTAGTGTCGGTGACCGAGGGACACACAGACCGAGGGCCAGACACACCATGGAGTCCGCAGTTGCCAGGAGCGGTGGCATCCGGGAACGTGTGTCCACTGTGCTGGTTCCTCGTATCCTCCCGGAGGTGCCTTGTCAGTGTTTTTTTTGACTCCAGAACCATGTATTTCATTTCCCCACACAGCCCCTACTTCATGATGACTCTGTCCAAGACAGAAGGCCTGTTTGGACATCCATGTGCACAATAGCCGTTTGTTTGGAAAGTGATGTCCAACTTGTTTTCTGTAGTTATTATCTGCAAAATCAATGAGAGGCAAGCAGTTATGTGTTTGATGTATTATACATTTGTATTCTATATAGATTTTATTTTAGAAAATGACATTTCTCATACAAAGCTGCCTTTGTAAGTGTAATTAAATGAGCATGTTACAAACTTGGTAAGTGTGGATGTTTTACTTGGGAAATGTTTAGAAATTTGGTAAGTCTGAGTGTATCGCTGCCCAATGAACTGTTGGGGGTCATGTGTTGTGACCCAAGCCAAGTATTTGCTAGCTAAATTAGGGTCCCCCTTGTCGAGACAGCTTGCATAGTTTCCCCTTCATTCTGTGTTATGAAGCGATAGGCAGAAGGTAGAAGTAGAGTTGTGCCGGGGTCCAGCCTCAGCGGTCCAGGGGTCCCCAAAAGTGTGGACGGCATGGGCGAAGAACGAAGGCCATGGAGACAGCGTTCAGATGATCCGCATAATCAGGTTCTGTCTTTATTGCCCTGTTACAACTGTGTTTATACTATTTGATTCTATAAGCATGTGTCTATAGTTATGTCATGGTATGTTTTGGGTCCTCCTTTGACCTTTTACAGTTTCTTGCTTTATGTTTACAGTTCTTATCTGACCTTTGTTAAAAATGTCATTTCTATTTAGCTCTGCTGATTTTAATCTTATTTATTGTCTATGTTTGTACATCGTATTGTAAAGGTTATTGTCTGCGTTCCATGATAAGAGCTAGGTTGTTATTTGTATTCTACGGTTCCTGTTGTATTGCTCCACTGTGAAGGTATAAGGCCAAACCGTCAGGAGGTTTTCCTATTGTATGTCGTAAGTCAAGGTTGTGTAGCTTAATCCTACCAGACCTGTGGCCCTGAACCTAACTGTCCCCTATGCCTGGGCTCCTGAGCATTAAAGACAAAAAACCAACATGATTGTGCGTGGGTCCGAGTCACCCTCTGTGAATACTGAAGGGTCAGCGCTTCCCCCGTTGAGGCGTCTGACCCCTGTTGTGCCCAGATGGTTGGCACACTGGCCATCGATGATCACTGTTCTTCACCCATTTGGGTCCCGGGTTGACTTCCTCTAATCTCTAACTGGGTCCTTACAGAGCTGCAGGCAGGCAGAGCTTTTCGTAATAGGATGCAGGGTGTTAGGACACACCTCCCATTTTCAGTCTGACTTACCTCATGGGCTCGGATCCACTCAAGCCAGGCATACAACTTCCCTACGACTAAGAGGCTTATCTTAGCCTTAACCAAGACAAGATGATTTTGCTTTTCAGAAGGTGAATTTTGTCCGGTTGAATTTCAGCGGCATGAAAATGAGTCACCCCTTCCAGGATCTTAGTAAATTCCAGTATTGCTTCATATTTTTTCAAGTCACCTCTGTGACGTTAGGTTATTATTACTAAGTACTTTTTTCTCCTAGTACATTAGTTGTAAACACATTTTTTTTTCCTGAGCATAAGATTCTAGTTAATAGTTTGGTGCTGAAACATTTTGCAACCCAAAACGCGTTCTTGTAACTCAAGGGGTTCTGCTTGGTCCCTGTGTCGGTCTCTTTCAGAATGAAAGATAAAATAAACTGTAGAAATGTGCTAAGACTAAGCAGCCTGCTGTCAGTCAATTCCTGCTCAAAAATAATGCTCTGCCGCCCTCCTGTGGCCATTTAAAGAATAATACGTTGTGCCTCTGGCCATGGTCCTGAAATTCCAGCTAAGGCCCTGTGAACACAACCAAAAATTCTACCCACAACAAAACAAACAAACAAACAAATAAACCAAAGGAAAACCCACAAAATCATTGAGGCTGTCCATGGCGGCAATCATTCCGTCCCTGGATGGACCGAAGTCACGGCTCCTGGGTCATGCACCTCTTCCCACCCCATCTTTGCAAAGGGAGGCCCTGGAGACCGCTGCATTGAGGTTCCCTTTAAGGTGACCCACCACCCTGCCTAATATGTTCCTTGATTCCTCTTTTAGCTAGAGAGTAGTGAGTGTATGTTTGCCAAGCCGGTGCAATAACCAGTGAGCCACACCAGCTACATATTCTATTCACTTTTAAAAATCGAAATCGGAGTGTGGGTCAAGGGTCAGAGGTCAAGGCTGGGGCTGAGGCTGGAGCTGGAGCTGTCCCATGAGGCGGTTGTAGTGATCTTCTTCCTTTCCGTAGTCCCATTCATCCCGAACTGTAGGGAAACATACGCAGCTGGGGAAACCACCTTTCCCGGGAAGGTGGCCGTGGTCAGAATACATAGCCCTAAGAAGGGGCGCACACCTATCGAAAATGATTGTGTGTGGAGGCATGAAGCAGGAAGTCCCCTTGATTCCTGGTAAGGGCACGCCTATCAGCGGATTGATTTTTGTCTGTCACATCATGTTTCTCTCCCTCTCCCTCTCCCTGTCCCTCTCCTTGTGTGTCTGAGATCCATAACAAATTCAAAGACAAACTGGAAAGTGTCGATTTTCCTCGTAGTCTCCCCCAAAAGGTATCCGATTTTGGTGCAACCACCCACCCCTTTTCTTCCTTAGTTATGGTGAGAATTCTGGTTCCTGAATGTTCCCACTGTCATGTCACATGCCAACCTGTGTCCACACATCCACACAAAGAGCTGAGCCTCCCATCCTGTAGAGTTTTCCAGTTCCTTGCAAGGGAGGTGAGATTCCTGCCATTGTAAATGGAAAGAGATGGTAGAAAAAGCTGTGCATGAAGATGGAAGCTACTGATTGTGAGCTGGAAAAGATGTATGGAAGAAATGAAGGCGTGCTGATTGCAAGCAGATCCTGTATGTGGAGGTTTGGGGCCGGGGGGCATCAGCATTTGTCATGTGAATGAGGACTTGATTGTGGAAAGCTTTTGTTCATCCCCTGAGAGATAGTCAGCAGAGGCGGTGAGCCACTTGGCAATGTGTGGTCTTCCAAGGTGAGGCTGGGGGGTGGGTTGCCCTTCGTGACGTGGGCAAGAGAGCCCAGCTCCTACCATGCACAGGGGGCCCGTGCCTGTGCTTGCTTCATCAGGTCCTTGAGTCAGGGCTGGCTCCTCCTGAGTCAGCTGAGACCCGCAGAAAAGAGTATTCCATGGGACAGATTTCCCGTTCCTGAGGTGCTGTGTCAGGATTGTGTCGATGTGGGAAAAGGCGAGTGTGAAGCTGTGGCTCAATGGTTGGTTCTGAGACGTTCAGGTCACTCCCACCCCCCCCCCCCCTAAGTCCTCAATCACTGTAGGGAAAGAGATTCCCATTGTTGACATGGCAACGCCATCGTTTTTTCAAGGACTCTGTGCATTGAAGTGTTCCACATCACACTTGCTGCCATTTCATTTGCCATCTGCAAAGAAACCCTGCCCAGAAGCAGCTGGTCTGAAGACTTGCGAGTGCCGGGATCAGCTGTAAGAGAGCTGTGGGGAATGCTGAAGTCCCCAAGAGAGTCGAGAGGGTGATCAAGTTTTTCAGGGGATGTTGTCAAAAGGAGGAGGTGTTTGTGTTTCGGAGCAGGTGAGTGGATCCCCCGTTTGTTGCACAGCCTCTAAAGGTGCTGTTCTTGTGTCAGTGGCCAGTGAGTGCCATGAGATCCTGTGCGAGAGGGATGTGTATCAGAGACCATGAGCTATGCAGACCTTGGTCCTTCATTTGGACTCGGCTCCCCCTGTGTGGAAGCAGGTCCAGGTGTTTGCACCTGGATTTATCTCAGCAGCAGCATGAACAGACAGACAGACAGACAGACGGATGGACGGACAGAGACACAAGGGCTCTTGTCGAGGTTCCTGATGAGAAAGTTTGCTAATAGTCTAATGCTCTTGTCCATATTTCAATTCTAAGGGGCGTATGCCCATGCCCATTAGGAATGACTGTTTTAGAGACGGAAAGACCCAATGTTGTTATTGTACCAATTTTTTCTAGCATCCATGTCCCAAACATAGTGAAAAGAAGATCTAGGATGCCCCCATGTTCTGATCATGAAAGCTGTGTTGTGTTTCCTCAGTTTATTTCACACACCGTGCAGATGGTCTGCAGCTGAATGGTGACGCAGAGATGAGATCGGCAAGCGGATTTAGTTTTAGAGAAACAGAGGTCTACTGCTCGCTCTTGCAAGTAGCAAAACCTCCAAAGTTCTCATGGCTTTTATTGGGGAGTCCAGCAAGTGACAATGATTAACAGGCATGCCTATGAGATCATCTGAGCTAAGTTATACATTAAAGCAGGGGTCCTCAAACTATGGCCCGCAGGCCACATGCGGCCCGCTGAAAACATTTATCCAGCCCGCCGGGTGTTTTTGCCACCGCTGCCTGTTGCTTATCAGCCGACTCGTCCCTGGCCCGCAGTGCGCATGTGTGGAATGGGCGCCCCACTCTCAGACTCCCCTCCTTCTCTCTGTCTCTCAACTCCTGCTCTCAGTCTCAGGTGTGATCGGACGAGTCATGAGCCTGCCTGTGCAGAGCCTGCTGCTGCCTGAGGACTGAGGTAAGAACAAGTTAGGATTTATTTTTTATTTTGCAGTTAGTAGGGCCTTTTTTTTTGAAGTTAGGAGAGCCTTTTTTTTGAAGTTGGTTAGTTGGTTGGGGGTGGTTTCTAGGAGGGTTGCATCACAGTGATAACGCAAATTGTCAGAGCTCAGTATTAATGCAAATTGTCAGCGGTCAGTTGCCGGAAGCCGGTCCATCCTTGCTGCCTGACACAGTCGCTGCAGGAAAGAAATATCTGCACAGCATATGTTTCAAGGGACCTGGCGTATATAGCATACTGTTCTTAATATGTTTGCTTCCCTTAGCGCTGTGTGTTTTAACCAAGGTCACCTCTCCGAGAAAGGTTGTTTCCCCAGGTAGGAATTTTTCCCTGAAGTCAGGGAGGGGATGAAACTCCTTAACTAAGTGCCAGGCGGGTAGTTAACCACTACAAACAATCATGCTTAAGCTACATAATCTTTACTCCCTGGAATGGAGATAAGAAACACCCTAACCTTTGTAATAGAAATTGACAGGATTAAAATCAACTGGGATAAATACGGATGTAACAAGACAATAAACAGCAGAACCTCTCTGGAGATCCAGACCAGAACTTGGCTGGAGATCCTGGCTAGGCTGCTGATCAACTGAACGCTGTCTCCATGTCATTCTTTCTTCGCCGACTCCGTCTATGCCTTTGGGAACCCCTGGACCTGCTGGGGTTGGACCCCGGCAGTCAGTGTTACCACAAATGGTCAGCGGTCAGTATTAATGCAAATGGTCAGTGCTCAGTGTTATCGCATGGGGGCCCTAAACTGGTAATCTGCCTAGGGCCCTATGGGAACTTATTCCAGCTCTGCAGACAGCTGAGGAGTAGGAACCCCAATTTAATTGACAGTAAGTGCATTTATATTTTGATTGCTGTTCAGTTGTGTATGATGTTGTATGCTGTGCGCTGTGTAAGCCCCGGTTCACACTGTTGCACTCTCTGAGCAGTGCGAGTTCAGCCATATGCTTGTATGGCTGAACTTGCATTAGATTCGGAAGAAAAAAAGGCATACGTGCCTGCTTTTTTCCTGCAGTGGAATCTGATCACATGGGTCTTCTCACCCATGCGATCAGATTCCTGTGAGAGTTCGCAGATCACAGTGCGGTTCGCACAGGGTAGTGTGAACTGGAAAGGTGGTGGAGGAACCGGCTCTGTAATCATGCCGGTTCCCTCACCGCACCAGTGTGAGCCTGAGGTAAAAGCGGACTTCCACCAATATGGGCACTAGTGAGGCTGAAATGAGGTGGACTTGGAAGGCTGCATTGATGGACACTGATCAGACTGCACTGATGGGCAGTGCAGTCTGTATGTCTCTGTGTGGGCAAAGTTATTGATGGTATATTGTTTTAGTAGCACTGTATATATGTATTGGTATTTTAGTAATAGCAATTTGGAATACCTAGGAAACAATGATGTCAAGAAAGAGAAAAACTGACTTCAAGTGTAGGATATTCAAAGAACAGTGGACTTAGGATGACTTTTTCATGCAGTACAAGGAAAGAGCTGTGTGTTTGATATGCCAGAATATAGTGTCTGTGTTCAAAGAATATAATTTGCGTCGACACTATCAAATTCAACATAAAGATAAATATGATTGTTTGGTCAGAGAAGTGAGAAAAGATAAAATATTAAAACTGATATTCCCATTGAAATACTGCTAAGTTTGTTGATTTCACTTTATCTTCATTTTAAATATTGTATTTCTTCCCATTTTGTTTATTTTACATCAAAATCAGATATGTGCAGTGTGCATAGGAATTTGTTCATAGTTTTTTTTAAAACTATAGTCCGGTCCTCCAACGGTCTGAGGGACAGTGAACTGGCCCCCTGTTTAAAGAGTTTGAGGACTCCTGACTAACAACAATCATGCTTAAGCTACACAACCTTGACTTACGACATACAATAGGAAAACCTCCTGCTGGTTTGGCCTTATAGCTTCACTGTGGAGCAATACAATAGGAACCACACAATATAAATAACAAACTATCCCTTATCATGGAACACAGACAAACCCTTTACAATAGAATGTACAAATATACACAGTAAATAAGATTAAAATCAGCACAGCTAAATAGAAAGGAGATTTTTACCAAAGGTCACATAAGAAACTGTAAACATAAAACAAGAAACTGTAACAGGTCAAAGGAGGAGACAAAACATGCCATGATGGAACTATGGACACATGCTTATACGAAACTGTAAACATAAAACAAGAAACTGTAACAGGTCAAAGGAGGAGACAAAACATGCCATGATGGAACTATGGACGCATGCTTATACAATCAAGTACTATAAACACACTTGGAACAGGGCAATAAACACAGAACCTGATCATGCTCATCAGCTCAACGCTGTCTCCGTGGCCTTCATTCTTCGCCCATGCCGTCCACGCCTTTGCGGACCCCTGGACCGCTGGGCCTGGACCCCGGCACAACTCTACTTCTACCTTCTGCCTAGTGCGTCATAACATAGAACGAAGGGAAAACCATGCACGCTGTCTCAGCAACGGGGACAGTCGTTTACCTAACAAAGATTCGGCTTGGCCCACAACACATGACCCCCAACAGTTCAGTGGGCAGCGATACACACTCATACTGACCAACTTTCAAACATTTGCCAAGTAAAACATCCACACTTACTATTGGTATTCTTTATGAACGGTGACACTGAGATGAGCTCGGTGTGCAGGATTGAGTTTAGAGAAGCAGAGGGCTATTGCTAGTCAGGCAAGTAGCAAAAGCCCCCAAGGCTCTCATGGCTTTTATTTAGGGACTACAGCAAACAACAATGGAGTACAGCAAGGGACAATGGTTAACAAGCATGCTTATGAGATCATCTGAGCTAGGTTATACATTACACTATTAGTTTCCTATGTGACACAAAGACTCTTTCCACCTGCAGCAGTGCACCCTCCCATGAACTTTCCATGCCCTCACGGACTATTTATCACCGCAAAGAAAGTTCTGCCTCTGAAAGATAAGTCTTGCTTGCAAGACTTTGTTCTCACGTGGCCTGCTTGCAGGCTCCCGCCTTTTCTTGGCAGAACGTCCTCTTCTAGTTAATTTCAATCCGCTTGAGCAGCTACAACTTACAAAGTTTTTAACATGCTCATTTAATTACACTTACAAAGGCAACTTTGTATGAGAAATGTCATCTTCTAAAATAAAATCTATCTAGAATACAAATGTATAATACATCAAACACATAACTGCTTGCCTCGCATTGATTTTGCAGATAATAACTATAGAAAACAAGTTGGACATCACTTTCCAAACAAACAGCTATTGTGCACATGGATGTCCAAACAGGTCTTGTGTCTTGGACACAGTCACCATCAAGTAGGGGCTGTGTGTGGGGAAATGAAATACACGGTTCTGGAGTCAAAAAACACTGGCAAGGTACCTCCGGGAGGATACGAGGAACCAGCACAGTGGACACACGTTCCCGGATATCACCTCTCCTTGCCAGTGCGGCTTCCATGGTGTGTCTGGCCCTCGCTCTGTCTGACCCTAGGTCTGTGTGTCCCTCTGTCACTGACACCAGCTCAGTCTGCTCCCATCTTCTCACGGGGGGGGGGGGGGTGGGGACTCTGGGAGCAGCGACACAACGCAGCAGACGGGAACACCCGCACGACCCTCCTCTGCCCATTTCCCACTTCCTTTACACCTCACTTTCCCCTGCCCCTCCAAGCCTCACCCCTGAGAGCCTCGCCCCTGACGTGGTGGCTTGGGAGACCCTGCAAGGACCCTGCTAGAGTGGCCTCGTCCTGTTGTGTCAGGAACTTCGCAGGTGAGGGACACTCGAACATTTTATTTTTATCTTATGCACACATCGCGTGGAAAAACATCAGCGTAGCTGAATGCTCTGCTCACCACGGTGCCTTTCTTCCCGCATATGGTGCTTTTTCACACCCTCCAAATCTTTTCCTGCTTGTACTTTTTTCGTGTGTATGTTTTGCTTAATTCTTACACAGGAGATGTTTTCACCATTCATTTTCTTAGAGAGCATGGAAGGGAGGGAGCGGGAGGAGAGAGGCAAAACAAACAAGCAAACATGAGTATGCAACACAACATGCATCTCTGGCTCCTATAGGAGCCCGGACCGGGGCAGGCGATGAAACATGCATCTCAGGTATGTGCTCTGGACCAGGAATGCCAACAGAGACCCTTCCCTGGCCATCCGAATGTCTAACCTGGGAGGAACACTGGCCAGGGCCTATTCCTTCTGCTTAGCAGATGACAACACATGTCACTCTTTCTTCTTGCACAAGCAAGGCAGACAATCTACCATGATCACTCATCATTCATGTTTCTCTCTTCCTCTCTGAAATAGGACAAATAAATATTTCTAAAGAACACACTGTAGCCCTGACCACTGTCGCTCAGTGGGTAGAACGACGGCCTAAGAAATGAAAGGTCCCTGGTTCGATTCCCAATCAGGGCACATGCCCTGCTTGTGGGCTCGATCCCCAGTGGGAGCGGGGACAGGAGGCAGCTGATCCATGATTCTCTCTCATAGTTGATGTTTCCATCTCCCTCCCAGGGCCTCCCTTTGCAAAGATGGGGTGGGAAGAGGTGCAGACCCAGGAGCCGTGACTTCGGTCCATCCAGGGACGGAATGATTGCCGCCATGGACAGCCTCAATGATTTTGTGGGTTTTCCTTTGGTTTATTTGTTTGTTTGTTTGTTTTGTTGTGGGTAGAATTTTTGGTTGTGTTCACAGGGCCTTAGCTGGAATTTCAGGACCATGGCCAGAGGCACAACGTATTATTCTTTAAATGGCCACAGGAGGGCGGCAGAGCATTATTTTTGAGCAGGAATTGACTGACAGCAGGCTGCTTAGTCTTAGCACATTTCTACAGTTTATTTTATCTTTCATTCTGAAAGAGACCGACACAGGGACCAAGCAGAACCCCTTGAGTTACAAGAACGCGTTTTGGGTTGCAAAATGTTTCAGCACCAAACTATTAACTAGAATCTTATGCTCAGGAAAAAAAAATGTGTTTACAACTAATGTACTAGGAGAAAAAAGTACTTAGTAATAATAACCTAACGTCACAGAGGTGACTTGAAAAAATATGAAGCAATACTGGAATTTACTAAGATCCTGGAAGGGGTGACTCATTTTCATGCCGCTGAAATTCAACCGGACAAAATTCACCTTCTGAAAAGCAAAATCATCTTGTCTTGGTTAAGGCTAAGATAAGCCTCTTAGTCGTAGGGAAGTTGTATGCCTGGCTTGAGTGGATCCGAGCCCATGAGGTAAGTCAGACTGAAAATGGGAGGTGTGTCCTAACACCCTGCATCCTATTACGAAAAGCTCTGCCTGCCTGCAGCTCTGTAAGGACCCAGTTAGAGATTAGAGGAAGTCAACCCGGGACCCAAATGGGTGAAGAACAGTGATCATCGATGGCCAGTGTGCCAACCATCTGGGCACAACAGGGGTCAGACGCCTCAACGGGGGAAGCGCTGACCCTTCAGTATTCACAGAGGGTGACTCGGACCCACGCACAATCATGTTGGTTTTTTGTCTTTAATGCTCAGGAGCCCAGGCATAGGGGACAGTTAGGTTCAGGGCCACAGGTCTGGTAGGATTAAGCTACACAACCTTGACTTACGACATACAATAGGAAAACCTCCTGACGGTTTGGCCTTATACCTTCACAGTGGAGCAATACAACAGGAACCGTAGAATACAAATAACAACCTAGCTCTTATCATGGAACGCAGACAATAACCTTTACAATACGATGTACAAACATAGACAATAAATAAGATTAAAATCAGCAGAGCTAAATAGAAATGACATTTTTAACAAAGGTCAGATAAGAACTGTAAACATAAAGCAAGAAACTGTAAAAGGTCAAAGGAGGACCCAAAACATACCATGACATAACTATAGACACATGCTTATAGAATCAAATAGTATAAACACAGTTGTAACAGGGCAATAAAGACAGAACCTGATTATGCGGATCATCTGAACGCTGTCTCCATGGCCTTCGTTCTTCGCCCATGCCGTCCACACTTTTGGGGACCCCTGGACCGCTGAGGCTGGACCCCGGCACAACTCTACTTCTACCTTCTGCCTATCGCTTCATAACACAGAATGAAGGGGAAACTATGCAAGCTGTCTCGACAAGGGGGACCCTAATTTAGCTAGCAAATACTTGGCTTGGGTCACAACACATGACCCCCAACAGTTCATTGGGCAGCGATACACTCAGACTTACCAAATTTCTAAACATTTCCCAAGTAAAACATCCACACTTACCAAGTTTGTAACATGCTCATTTAATTACACTTACAAAGGCAGCTTTGTATGAGAAATGTCATTTTCTAAAATAAAATCTATATAGAATACAAATGTATAATACATCAAACACATAACTGCTTGCCTCTCATTGATTTTGCAGATAATAACTACAGAAAACAAGTTGGACATCACTTTCCAAACAAACGGCTATTGTGCACATGGATGTCCAAACAGGCCTTCTGTCTTGGACAGAGTCATCATGAAGTAGGGGCTGTGTGGGGAAATGAAATACATGGTTCTGGAGTCAAAAAAAACACTGACAAGGCACCTCCGGGAGGATACGAGGAACCAGCACAGTGGACACACGTTCCCGGATGCCACCGCTCCTGGCAACTGCGGACTCCATGGTGTGTCTGGCCCTCGGTCTGTGTGTCCCTCGGTCACCGACACTAGCTGAGCCTGCTCACATCTTCACAGTGGGGGCGACTCTGGGAGCAGCGACACAACGCAGCAGACGGGAACACCTGCATGACCCTCCTCTGCCCGTTTCCCACTTCCTTTACACCTCACTTTCCCCTGCCCCTCCAAGCCTCACCCCTGAGAGCCTCGCCCCTGACGTGGTGGCTTGGGAGACCCTGCAAGGACCCTGCTAGAGTGGCCTCGTCCTGTTGTGTTAAAGTGATTAATTACCCGCCTGGCACTTAGTTAAGGGGTTTATTCCCTCCCTAACTTCAGGGGAAAATCCCTACCTGGGGAAACAACCTTTCTCAGAGAGGTGACCTTGGTTGAAACACATAGTGCCAAGAAGGTGAGCAAACATTTTAAGAACAGTATGCCATATATGCCAGGTCCCTTGAAACAGCAAGGATGGACCGGCTCCCAGCACACTGGGACCTGTGGGGTATCCAGGGTCCTCCCCATCAATACAGATAGAAAAGGCTGGGATGTTCTCCCTGGAGCTTCTGGAAGTACCTACCTGTCTTGTTACAGCAGCTGCAGGACACTTTGAATCTCACCTCCTCCCCCCAGTCAGCCCAACCACTGCTCCTTTAGCCTGAGCGCCTCAAGTGTTGCAGTCCAGTCACACACACACTGATCCACGACACAACCCCTCATCCCTCGAGAAACACACTAGCTTCCAGCTGCTCCTCTGCCACCATCTTCCTCACTATCCACCTTGAACAACACCAGCCCGGAGTTGTCCCCACTGGGGCTGGAAAAGTCCATCACACCGTTTATGAAGTAAGTCGTGGAGATGGAACTGCAGCATAGGCAATAGAGTCCGATGGAAACTAGACTGACGGGGTGGTCACTTTGTAAGTTATGTGAATGTGGAATCACTCTCTTGTGCACCTGAGAGTAATGTATTATTGTAAGTCAATTAGAGTTAAAAATAAATTCAGAATAAGAACCACAAAAGTGCACACAATCCGTACTGGGTGTTGCTCACTGGTTAGAGCTTTTGCTTGCCAAGCATACACTCACCACTCTAGTTAAAAACGGCACCAACGAACGTATGAGGTAGGGTGGATGGGTCACCATAAGGGGAGCCTTAGTACAGCTTCTACAGGGGCCTCGCTTTGAAGACCTTGGGCTGGACGAGCTGAAGAACACAGGGCCATGAGTACAGAATGATTGCCGGCCTGGACAGCTTCGATGATTTTGTGCTGGTGATTTTTATGGGTAGAATTTGTGTTCACAGGGTTTTGACTGGATTGCAGCACCATGGACAGAGGCACAGGTTGTTATTCCTTGCATGGCCACAGGAGGGTAGGAGAGGATCACTTTTGTGCAGGAATTGGCAGACTGGGCATGAAAGCCAGGACCCTTTGGGGTAGGGGCACTGTTCTAACCACTGAGAAACAGCTGCTAGGCCGAACTCTGGCGCCAGGAGGTGCACCGCACGCAGGGCGCATGGTCAGTGTGCTTGTGTCTGGCCACTGCCACCCCCAGGGCAGCTCTTGTTCCCACAACATCACCATCAGCTCAGGGCAGATGGCGGGGATGTCCCCCGTGACCCTGCGTGTAACACAAGACACGAGGGACAGTATCTGTGATGCTTGGGTACCCGCACCCGTGCTGTGCGATGCTGGTTGGAGACCGACAGCCACAGCGACAGGCAGTGCTCAGCGTGCAGCTAGGTGAGTAAACACAAGGCGTCCAGACCATGAAACTTTAATGTAATTGAACAGAACATGTGGCAAACATAACGGATTACAGCCGTGGACTGAAAGGCACCCACCACCCTGCTGGGACACCCCACGCCACTTGGAGAGGCACCACAGGCACAGAATTGACAGAACGCTTCCACATCCCACTCACCACGTTAGGTGGGGGGAGTCTGGCCTGGCGCAGGGCGGGCAGGAGGGTGGCCGGCAGGGGAACAGTCTCCTGCCCACAACTGCTCAGGGGTGGCACTAACGTCTGCCGTGGCCTGAGTGGAACACACCCCTTCGACTTGGGATCCACAAACATTTCTCAAACGCTTCCTCCAACATCGGGAGCTGCCAAACAACTGCATAAACACGGCGGAGACCAGGGACGCACACACCTCCCAGCAGAGCCCCCAGGGAACACGGGAACCTCTTTTCATCAGGATGAGGTTCTGTAACTTGTACTGAACGGTCGAATGTCCACACCTGTCTTCCCTGGGATGCTGGCCTGGCTCCCGGGGGCAACTCAGCCCCTGTTGCCCCCCGAAAGCTCAAGGAGCACATTGGCCACCCAGAAGACATCGCTGGAGACCTGGCAGTCAGACCACCGCACCTGGAATGCCAACACAGCAACACACATGCAGGCCCCCTCTGCCCGGCTCCCCCAAGCTCATCATGGCAGACTTGTTCAGTCTGAAGGCAGGAGTGAATCCAGGAGTGAGGAAGGAACCCACTTCCTCCTAGGAAAGCCTCACCTGGTTGGACGGCAGGGCCTCGCTCAGCTCCCCAGCAGGCACAGGCCGGGGAAAGGTCGACGGGGTAGGAGCCAGCTCCGGGAGGCTGTAGAAGGGGCCACATCAGAACAGGGCTGGGCTCCAGTGGGCACCAAGCAACACCTTCCACCCCGTGGGGAACATGCCTGAGAGTGTCTGCGCACCAGGAGCTCCCCGTGTGCCAGACCCTCAGACCCATCTCCTCCCTGAGGGACCTCAGGGCACAGCGACCAAAGGGGCCCATGGGACACGACAAGCACATGGCTCGAGGGCGGGGGGGATAGTGCACCAGAGCGGCTCATGGAGGACACGTGCAGCGAGAAGGTCATGCAGAAGGACGGGCTGGGGAGGTGAAGGAGACAGAGCCCTTACACCCAAACCAGAGGAAGCAGAGGGATGGCAGGGACGGTGGCAGTACAGCTGCCACGGAGACCTGACGGCGGGTCCCTAAAGGCAATCGCAAACGTCTGTTCACGACCCCAGGTCACTATGGAGGACGGTCAGGGTTCTCCCACCATCTGAATTGGGACTTCCCCTCCCTCTCGCGTCCCCCTATAATTCTGCCCTCATTGGCACCTGGCCTTCAGCGCCAGATTAGTGAGACCCAATCTCTGGGGGTGCGGTCCTGGGGGTCACTCTCAGAAATTCCCTCTAGCAGAGGACCCCCCTCCCCGGTCACATCCCTCTGTCCCTCCTGTGTGCAGGCTCCTGGACCCTTGTCCCGGCCCCACGGCCGCTCCACAGCACCTAGGCTGCCAAGGCCCTTTAAAACTTCACTCTGGAAATAAAACCAGGACCTCCATGCTGCTCAGAAACTCTGACAGCCTTTATCTGGGAAGAAGAAAATGCCAGAAAGAGGCTGCTGGGTGCCAGGGCAATCTCAGGGAAGAGGCCTAAAAACCGTCCACAGCACAGATGTCCTGTCCACTCTCGTGTTCCCCGTTCTGTCTGGGAGAAACCCCACCCTCTTCCCTTTGGGAGACGCAGGCTACGGGACTATTGTGGTTTCCAGAAACCTGTAAGCAAAAGGCTTCACCGGCACAAGTTCGGCCAACGCTATGAACCAGAGCTCTGCAGGCTTACCTCTGGGGCAGGACCAACTCCGGAGCCTGTGGTGGGGGCTGTGTCACCAGGAAGCTGCCTGAAAGGCTGACGCTGGTGCCCGGACCCTCCTCCAGGAATGTGCTCTGGGGGTGGCTGCCGGGCAGGTCAGGGAGCCCTGCATGAAGGAAAGGCCACAGCTCACTGCAGGGAGGAAGGGCCAAGCTCACACACAGCACAACCAAGACCTGCAGGACAGGAGTGTCCAGCTGCCTGGCCACAGCCCGCAGCCTCCCTCCCTGAAGGAGGACTGGCCACAACTGTTCATCTCAGCGGTGCCTTTGGGCTTCCAGAGGACACAACGAAGCCAATTCTCCCTGTCTGACTGTCCCCCCACCCAAGTCTCAGCCTCCGAATCTGCCCACCCACAGCCATGGGAGGTGGGGACATTGTCACTTCGCCTTTGGCTTCACTGAGGTCCAAGGTGCCACAACCTTACCTTTCTCCACTTACATTGTTTCACAGAATATTTCCCTCTCTCTCTTCCCCTCCACCCCCCTCTATATCTATACATTTCCAATTAATCTGAGAGAGGAAGGGAGAGGGAGAGAAACACCAGTGATGAGAGAATCATTGGCAGGCAGCATCCTGCACGCACCACACTGGGGATCAAGTCCAAAAACCAGGCATGTGCCCTGACCGGGAATCCTACCATGACCTCCTGGTTCATAGGTGGATGCTCAAACACGGAGCCCGGCCGGACAGGCAGAAAATTGGTCACACTTAAAGACAAGCCCCTGTGGCCCTGGCTAGTGAGGCTCAGTGGACAGAGTGTCAGACTGTGGACTGAAAGGTCCAGGGTTTGATTCCGGTCAAGGGCACATGCCCAGGTTGCGGTCTCAGAAGCTCGGCCCTGTGCTGTAGCAGCAGGTGCTGGCAGGCAGGCAAGTGCACAGAGTGGGGAGTGCAGGACTGGCAGCTGCTTCGTCTCCTTTTTGCTCTTTCCTCGCATCTTATTTTGTTTCACGTGCATGTTTTATTTTGACAAATGAAACAAATAAGAACTATAACCTGGGATGTTTGTCACAAGAGCCTCTTTGAGGCTCACCGGTTCTGGGTCTAATCAAGCAGAGGGTTCAGGTGGAAGCCCTGGCCCTTCCCATACCTCCCTGCCCCCCAGAGATGCCCGTAGCTGCAGCCTCTGGTGCAGAAACTCATGGTCCCAGTGGAATGGACTCACCTGTGGAGCTGGGCTCGGCGACTGTGGGAATGGACACCGACATAGAAGCGTACGGAGGAGGCATCCAGAAGTGCGGCCAGTGACTGTGCACCAGCTGTAGAGGCTGAACGGAAGCGTCCCAGGAGGACGCCGGTGTGAGGGACACCAGCCAGGGCTTGGGTGCAGCTGAAGGGTCCAGCAAATCCCTGCGGGCAGCCAGCCCAGCGAAGCCAGGGTCAGGGAGGACGGCGGGGACAGTGGATGGGTCGCGACCAGGCCCCTCCGCATACATCTCGCCGCCCTGCAGAAAGCTGGGAAGCCCCACGAACACTGTCCCTTGGTGGACGGAGGCTCGCTCTGGCCAGGACAGTCACTGACGGCATGGGGCCCAACATTCCCCAATCCTGCTGCCTTCACTGCTCTCCTGTGCCTGCAAACGCTCTACAGACACTTAGAAGAAAGTATGATACCTGGAAACCCAAGATACACTCGCAGTTCCTTCAAAGGCCTCAGGGAAGCACTCTCCACGCACTGAGAGCTGGACGTGGCTAGGAAAGGCCTAGCAGGCGACTGAATAGACGATGGTTGGTCTCAAAGGAACACGAAGCAGCAGTGGATAATCATGAGAGAATAAATAATCCACAAATGCTCACCGTGTCTCAGGTGGTGCTCCTGGGCCTCTGTCAACAACCCTCACCCCAGGAACCGTGGCAACAACCACAGGCAGGTCCTGCAAGTCCCCACTTCACAGGTGAAAAAAGCGAGGCAGGGAGGTCACAGCACCCGCCTAGAGACACACAGCCGGTGCTGTCACCGGACATCAGGTGCCAGGCCAGGCACTACCGTGTACAGCAGGAACCCGGCAGTGCTGGCCCTGATCAACCCAATGAAACAAACCACACCAATCACCAGAAGCAACCAAACCACGACAGCTGGGTGTGCCTGCAGGCGATAGGTTTGCGTATTTTTCTTTCTGCGTCTGTTTCCCCTTCTCCATCACGCGCAGGACGGCAGGCTGTGAGTCAGTCACGGGGAACACGTGCAGGGTCCCTGACCGGGGCTCCCGGCAAGGGTGCCCGCACTCCTGTGGCCACAGCCCTCCCAGACCTGGTCCCAGCGGGCCCAGCATGCCCATGCCCATTCCCCCTGGTATCCTGCTGACGGTGGGGAAGCTGAACAAGGAGAACAGACCGTGGGGATGACAGTACCTGGGAGTCAGTGATTTGGGCATTGTCCCGTCTCCAGAAACATCCAAGGCCAGGGCCGGAGGCTGCCAAACCCCTGGAGTGGTCACCGGGGTTCGAGCCGGCCCACTCTCCTCACCTCCTGTAGAAAGCCAGTTGGACGGGAGGGAGGCTGGATGGACCTTAAGTTCCAGCCTCCTTCCCAGCAGCCACAGGAGCCCTGCTGTGGGGAAAGGTGTGACCACCGAGTCCTTCCAACAGTCTGTGTCCCGTGATGCACCTTTACTCTGAGCAACAATCCCTAACCAGACACCCTGCTCCCCAAACCTACGCACTTGGCCCGGGCCAAGTGGCCTCCACACACGAAGGCAGCCGCAGCCCCATCTGACCCTCAGCCTCACTGTTCTTGCTCCTCAGGGTGAGTGTGCAGGTCAGGATTAGGGTTAGGCCAGGCCCGGGACACGGTGCTGTGACCGGGCAGCTGAGGTCAGCTCCCAGCATGGGGACCTTTGGGCCACTCACCTGCCCACTGAGGTGGGTGCCCACCCACGAAGCCGGGGTGGCGGTGGCCTGAGGGCTGCGCCTCCAAACGCTGGAGCCTCAGCTTTTGATGATAGCGGTAATTGGCAAACCAGGTGTAGACCTGCTCCATGGTGAGGCTGGTCTCTGCAGCCAGGGCCTCCTGCGGAGACATGGGATCTGAGCCCAGCAGCAGGGTGCACGGGGGATGGGGGTGCACGATGGTCCCCAGAGGCCAGACTGCTGCGCAGCAGGCGGGGGCACCGAGGGCTGCCTGGCCTGACTCTCGGACTCTCACCCGCTGGGCCTGGCTGGGCCTGCTGCTCACACCCGAAGCGAAGCTCTGCAACTTCTGGCGAACCTCCCTGGGGTAGCTGCGGCTCTTCAGTCCGTCAGGGCAGAGGGAGGGGGGTGGCGGGTTCCTGGGGAGCACAGACAGGGGGTGTCACAGCCTCCCTTCTCCTGGCACCGCTCCTGTTAGACCTCCTGTGCCCAGAACACGGTGTCCTGCACGCCCTCTGCTCACAGGCCACTCCTCCCAGTTCCTATGCTGCCAGGTGCCAGGGGCCCGTCTCCTGAGGGGTGAGGGTTCCCCGGCCCCACTTGCAGGTTGCACCAGGGCTTCCAGGACATGCAGCGAGATGCCAGGCCTGACAAATGCCAAGAAATGGGGAAGCTACATGGTGAGGATGCTGAGATTGGTTATGCTTGATTGTCGTGAAAATCTGAGTTATTTTAAAAGAAAACAGTGGCATCTAAACAAATAGCACCTGTCTATACAAAACTTAAAGTCCAAACACCAACTGAACAAATACCCTGGATGTCAAAAAGGCATCCCACTCACCCAAATCCCAAGTGGAGCTTGTCCCCAGCCCTCCCCACATCCTCCCAGCCCGCGTCCAGCGCACATGGTGAGGAGCCACCACATTCCAGCCGCTAGGCCAAGAGAACTGAGTCCAACTTGAATCTTTCTTTTGCTCCTCAAAGACGTACAAGCCATTGGCAAATCCTCCAAATTCTATTTTCAAAAAAATGTATTTTTATTGATTTCAGAGCAGAAGAGAGAGGGAGAGGGAAACATCAATGATGAAAGAGAATCATGGATCGGCTGCCTCCTGCACACCCTCCACGGGGGATTGAACCCGAAACCTGGGCATGTGCCCTTGCCGGGAATCAAACCTGGGACCCTTCAGTCAGCAGGCCGGCGCTCTATCCACCGAGCCAACGCAGCTAGGGAGGGCCAAACGCTATCTTAACACAACCCTTTCTTCAGCCACTGCCAGAGACTCAGAACCTCCGGCTCCTGCTCCTGCACTGGCCTCTGCTGTAACTCCCCTGCCCCCTCCTTGTGCCCCTGGGACCGCCATCCACTTGCTCGGGTCTCTCCTCCAAGGACTGGACGGGCCCGCACTCAGCCCTCCCCACAGCAAGAACAATGGGTCCCAGCCCCCTTCGGAGAACCTTCTGTCTCCCCTTCCTCACTCTGAATCATGGGATGTACACTGTTGCCCTGACTACTGTCTATCCTCTACCCAAGGTCAGCTCTGGAGAACAAAGCCCAGTTTCTGGCCTCAGCACCTCCAATAGCACCACAACGAGAGCCTCTTCACAGACACTGCTGGTCCCAAACCATTTCCCGTGCTGAGCTGCACTCTGGCCGCTCCCAGCACCTACAGGGAGGGACACCCTGCAGCCTGGAAGACACCGAGGTTGAGTGAATGTCGGGTCTGAGGACATAGCTCACTTTCTGCAGCAGCATGAAAACATTCTCTCTGGTCAGAAAGGAATGGGTCTCTTCTGGACACGAACCAGGACCTGGAGCTGAGGAGTCCTGCACCTGGGCTGTCGGGAGCTCAGGGAGACCTGGGGGCCTGCAGACCAGCGGGGACACCCATGACCAGGAGCAAAGCTATCCAGTCTCTGTGTCTGGCCTGGAACCTGGCTTTGCCTCCGTCTCCTCCACCCTGTGCTCATCCAGGAACCGGCCGCCCCTCCCTCTGCACAAATACAGCTCAGCCACGTACCTCCTCCTGCAGCGGAACTTCTGCCCGGAGCTCAGCGTGGCCACGCCCAGCCTCTTCTTCTCCAAATGGTAGTGAATGTCATTCCAGAGCTGCACCAGCTCCTCACTGCCTCCTGGAACACAGCATCGCTGCGGAGAAGAGCCTGCTGAGACCTGGCCACCTCACCCACCTGAGCACGGTCATCGCCCAGACCTGACCCCTGGGAAGAGCTGCTCACTGATGTGCCAAGCAGCAGGGCATGGCCAGATGGCCAGCACTCCAGTCCACCCCAAGTGCAGGCGGTGTCCTGGAGGCCCAGATGGCCACCCATTCACACCAGCATGTCAACCCTTCCACAAAGCACACAGGTGGGGACAGCCGTCAGTTACTCCTCAGAGGTGAGGAGCCTGAGGAAAGGGCAGGTAGGCGACTGGCTAGCGGCCACACAGGAGGCAGAGCTGTTGTCATTGACGGCCACATTGTCTTTTTAAGGCTCCAAAGCTCGACCCCTGTCTTGTGTGAAAAGCTTTTTCTCCCACCAGCAGGGAAGTGGAGTGAAGCCCCGGGTGACCTGTTCCAATGACCACACTTTGAAGATGGCCAGGACGTCTGGCCCTGGCATCCCCTAGGCCAGTGATGGCGGACCTTCTGAGCTCGGCCTGTCAGCATTTTGAAAACCCCTAACTTAAATCTGGTGCCGTGTCACATGTAGACATTTTTTTATATTTGCAACCACAGTAAAACAAAGACTTAAATTTCTTATATTTATTTTATATATTTCAATGCCATTTAACAAAGAAAAATCAACCAAAAAAATGACTTCGCGTGTCGTAGGTTCGCGATCACTGCCCGAGACACCAGTCGGTGTGCGTTTCTCGCCTTTAACTCCACGTTCCCAGCGCCATCTTGGCGAGGGAGGTGCAGATCATCAGAAAGAGCCCACGTGGCTGGGCTGGGACTTGCAGTCTCTGCCAGGATCAGCCATCAGCCTCAGGCACAACAGTCAGGAAGCCACGGGCCCTCCCTGCCTGCAGGACCAGCCTGGGCCTGAAACATGTGGTGGCTACAGCATTAGCTCTCGGGTCTCAGCCACACGGCACCTCTTCAGAGCATGTCTAAGCCATCCTGACGGAATCTGAGCCCTCCCCTGGGAGTCTGTCCGCACTGGTGTCAGCCTGCATTTCATCGCTGATGCCTTCACAGCAGTTATCACGCCTCTAAATGTGGGTGCCCTTGTTTCTGTACAGCAGCCGTTTATTTGCACAGATTTAAACACTGGAGCCCTCCAATGTCCCAGGGTTATGCTGGGTGTCATCGCTCTTGCAATGAGAACAGGGCGCGGCCCCTCCCTCCTGGGCCCACGTGTGGCCAGGGGAGACAGAGGAAGCACAAATGGACTCTAATTATGACCCGAGGGCGGAATCCAAGGACAGAATGCGGGGTTGCACTTGAGGATACAGGGTCACTACCCAGACAGGTGACACTGACAGCAGAAACCTGAAAGGTGGGAAGGCACCAACCTCTAGCTGAGGGAATGACATGTGCGTAGGTCCTGAGACAAAGAAATGTTGCGGAAATTCTAAGAACGGCTAGGATGCCAGCATGGGCCACACGGAGGAAGGGGGAGTGTGGGTCCAGGCCTGGAGAGCAGGCAGGCTCAGGCCCCAGGCCCTGGTGCACACATGGTCCCACCTGCAGTCCTACAACTTCCTCCAGCTGCTGCATGAAGGCAGAGGCGGGAGGAGGACACCTCTTGGCTTGGAGGGTGGGGGTGGGAATACAAGGAACTTGGAAGAAGTGACTATCTTTACGGTAAGTATGTGCTGAAACAGGGAAACACGGGCCCTCAAATCCATGACTGAAGCCCCCTGAGCTGTCTGTATTTTGGAATTCAGAATTTCTCTGATTTTATGAACTAACACAGGCACACACTATAGAGTATGTGCCACCCCATATAGTCTGGGGCAGGCAGCATACCGCAGTCAAACATGCCAATATGTAGGCAGCCAAATATACCACTGTCCACTCGGTGGCTAAGTAATGACCGTCAATTCCTCACGTCAGTGCAAGCCACGTTTTCATGGAGGATGAGCTGAGGCACCCAGTGCCCCCAGAGGAGCGGCACAGATGCCTATGGTTTCCGAGTTTTCAAGAGCGACCCTTTGGCTCAGGAACAGAGGTCCAGGGTCTGCTTGACTGCTGGCTACACGACTGGGAGCCGGAACTCCATCCTGGGACCCCCACTCAGTGAGGATTTCATCAATGGACCACTTTTCTCAGATGATCAAACTGCTCAGATATTGGTAAACTGAGAGGGGACCATCCTGCCTTGTTTACAGAACCTCTCTCCAGGCTGTGGCTGGCTGTGGACTTTCCATCTCGCTCAGGATGCTAGTGGCTGCCGCCCCTCTCTCAGCACCTCCCCCCACAAGACCAGTCCTACCTCCAAGAGCCAGCAGGCGGCCTCGTTCTGCTCCTGCTTGGCCAGCGCTCCGGCACACACCAGCGCCACGTCCTTGTTGCTCAGGAGGTACAGGAAGAGCTGGCTCTCCAGCACGGCCGTGACCAAGGGCTGTGCCTCGGTGAAGTCGTCCTGCAGGTCCCGGCACAGCCTGCCCGCGAGGCTCTCCAGCTCCTCCACAGATGGGCTGGCACCTCCACTGTCCCGCAGCAGCTTCAGGAAACTCTGCATCCTGGGCTGGGTTGCGTCCCTCTGCAAACAAGGTGGCAGGCATCACTTAGCCAGCTCTAACTATGGGCTGATTAGACATGAATCCTCAGACCAACTCTGAGAGGCCCCTCCCACTCGGGCACGGGTGAGGTGGCAACAGTGAGGTTACCTGAGGAAGAGGAGGAACCATACCCCATGGCACTGCCTTTCAGTCCCTCCGAATCCATCTAGCCCAGCTGTGCACCCGGCTGAGCCGGGTGCTGTCACTCACCCCTCTGCACCTTTCACCTGCCCCCAGGTGCCCCACTCTGTTTGCACCTGGCCTTCTATACTTGTCTCACTCCTCCTCTGGACTCGGTGGGTCAGTGACCATGTGTGTGAGGGCCATCAGGTTTCCCCAGCATCTCCCAGCCGTGAGGAGGTGCCCTGGGACAGGGGCTGGGCAGACACCATTTCCATTCATGTAAGAGGGGCCATGGGGCCTGCGGGAACAGGACTAGTACCATCCGGTTCTAACTATTGTGATTTTGGGAAAAAAACCCAGAACCTCAAACTCATCATTTGGAAAACACTAGGAGTTAAAGGTTGCGCTAGTCACAGACACTGAAGAAAGTAAGAAGAGGTGGACCCGGGCAGGTCTCGTTGAGTGCCGGAAGCCAGTCCATCCTTGCTGCTTGACACAGTCACTGCAGGAAAGAAACATCTGCACAGCATATGTTTCAAGGGACCTGGCGTATATAGCATACTGTTCTTAATATGTTTGCTCCCCTTAGCACTGTGTGTTTTAACCAAGGTCACCTCTCCTAGAAAGGTTGTTTCCCCAGGTAGGAATTTTTCCCTGAAGTCAGGGAGGGGATGAAACTCCTTAACTAAGTGCCAGGCGGGTAGTTAATCACTACAAACAATCATGCTTAAGCTACATAATCTTTACTCCCTGGAATGGAGATAAGAAACGCCCTAGCCTTTGTAATAGAAATTGACAGGATTAAAATCAACTGGGATAAATACGGATGTAACAAGACAATAAACAGCAGAACCTCTCTGGAGATCCAGACCAGAACTTGGCTGGAGATCCTGGCTAGAGATCCTGGCTAGGCTGCTGATCAACTGAACACTGTCTCTGTGTCCTTCCTTCTTCGCCGACTCCGTCTACGCCTTTGGGAACCCCTGGACCTGCTGGGGCTCGACCCCAACAGTTAAGACACTAAACTGCGGGCACTGGCACTTGAGGACACAGGCCGAGGCACTGAGCCGGCCCCACCAGGCTGGCTTCAGTTTCCGAGCAAAGAGCACTGATCCACTGCACCCCAAAGCCCACTCTGTGGTGGGTCCCCAAACATATAAGCTACAGCAAGCGGACTTGAAGGCTTTGTGGAGTTTTTCTTTTTCATACAAATCTATGCACAGAGACGCCTATTTTTACACGCGGAGAATGCTTATCCGGGACCTACAGACATTTCCTGGTGCCAACGCTGGCCCTGCACAGCATCCCATGGAAAAGGGGCCGCCACCCGCTCAGAAGGCTCCACCCGACCCGTGGACGTTCAGGCAACTTGCTAGTGGCTGCTTTTCAGAGAGAAGGCGGGACTCCCAAGGCTGTGCCGGATTAAAAGAGAAAGTACCGTCTTCCTGCGGATCGACTCCAGGGCCAGTTACCAGGCAGAGCCTTCGGGCAGCTAAGCGTCTAGCAGATGCGGCTGAACTTCCCGGGAGGCCTGCGCTCAGCGCCCCCGGCTCCGCACCCCGCGGGCGCTCCCTCCTCTACGCCCCGGGACCCTGGGGGAGTCGAGGCTCCAGGACATGCACGGGGCGGGGCGGGGCGGGGAGAGTTCAGCTCAGGACCCGGTTTAGTCCAGAGCCCGCGCCACGGAAAAGAGGCTACGCGCTGGGCTCCTGCGGACACGGCGGGGAAGGAGGGACGGAAGGAGGCTGTCGGGCGCCCTGACCCCTTCACTCTCCAGGTGGTGGCCGAGACCCAGTACCTTTCCCGGTGATGTTCCCCGCGGAGGCCAGGACCGCTGCTCTGACGGGTGCATATGTTTGGCGGGGCCGCTGGGAAACCTCCCGCCCCCCACCCCCCACCCCCCACCCCCCACCGCCGCCACTTCGGTGCTCAGGGCGGTGCCCACGCCCACTTACTCAGTCTGCACCTCCGGGGCGGAAGCGGTCATCCCGGAGCGCAAACGGTGCACTTGTTACAATGTATGCAGGCGCAGACACTCTGTATGGAAAGGCCTCGGAAGGAAAACAACACGTTTTTCTCAAGTGAAAAACATTTGCTCAAGTGAAAAATATTGAAGCAATACAAGCAGCTGACATGTGTTCTCCAAGTTAGGGACAAATGTGTCCAACTAGCATCAGAGGGCAGTTCTTTCAGCTCTACTTTTTCGTGACTTTTAAGCTTTAGTGTTAAGTGCCGGCAGAGTTAGGATTTATTTTTGGTGAAATAGTACTTTTAGAATTAGGACTCTATTCCTGACAACTTCCTTTGCCCTGGGTATTTCCAGAAAAGGGTACATATTTTCAACTGTCAGGCGTTACATTAGGAGACTGGGTGAGGCAGAATCAGTCTGACCTGTATTTAAGCTGCATGGACTTTGTTGCAGGTTTAGGTTAGATTTAGTGCACTCCTTTCAACTATTACCAGGGCAGAACGTTTCCTGCAGCAGGGCCTGGGACCTGAACCTGGAGGTGTTTGCGATCCACTTGTGCTCACAGGGAAGCCAACAGCTTTCCGATAACGTGAGCTCCATCGCCCTGCCTCACAGCCCGAGTGCTTTTCTGGCATCTGAGATCCCTTTGCTTTCCAGTGCTGACGTCGAGCTCCCAGCCCTGTGTGAAGGCCTAGCTCTCCTGAGCCTTCTCCCATGTTTTCTAGTGCAAAGCCCTACGTGCACTGGGGTGGTTTTCATATACGTGAGGGGGTGGGGCAGCAACAGGCAAGGGATGGTGTGCTCTCTGGGTCCTTCACCGGTCTCTCAGCCTAAAAGTACAGATCGCCTCTGTGGGAAACTGATAGAGGGTTCAGCCTCCGACTGACCTGCTGGCAAAGTCACAAACAAGTCCCAGCTTAGAGGGCACAGTCCTCTTAGAATAATTGGGCTGGACCTTATCACACTCCCTAGATCTTATCTGGGAAGCTAATGGGCTAAGTAAGTGTAACAAACAAATTAAACTCACAAGAACTGTGTAACTGTGGTAACCACTACCTCACGATAAAAAGCTTGGTGAGCCCTAACCTGTTTGGCTCAGTGGATAGAGCGTCGGCCTGCGGACTGAAGGGTCCCGGGTTCGATTCCGGTCAAGGGCATGTACCTTGGTTGCGGGCACATCCCCAGTAGGAGGTGTGTAGGAGGCAGCTGATCGATGTTTCTCTCTCATCAATATTTCTAACTCTCTGTTCCTCTCCCTTCCTCTCTGTGAAAACTCAATAAAATATATTTAAAAAATATTTCAAAAGATTCTGCAGTGATTGTATACGATCTAACTGTCCTGCTTGAATTTGTTGTTCAATTAATTGTAATTTGGCTCCTGCTTCAGGAGTCAATTGCCTAGGACTATTGAGGTCTGAGGGTCCTTCTAATGTTTGAAATAGATTAGTTAATTGATAGGTGGGGATTCCAATAGATGGTCGAAGCCAATTTATATCCCCCAACAGTTTCTGAAAATCATTTAAGGTGTTAAGACTATCCCTTCTGATCTGAACTTTCTGAGGTTGAATAATGCTTGCTGAAATTTTCTGTCCTAAATATAACCAGGGCTCCACTTGCTGAATTTTTTCCTCTGATATTTGGAGCCCATACTCTTTAAACAATTTTCTAGCTTCTTGCAACACACTATTTACCTTGGGTTTTTCTTTATGTGCTAATAAAATATCATCCATGTAATGAAAACAAATGCCTGTAGGAAACATTTCTCTTAGTATTTGTAAAGGTTGATGAACATAAGCTTGACACATAGTAGGACTATTTAACATACCCTGGGGGAGAACTCGCCATTGATATCTCTGATTAGGTTGGCTGTTATTTAAGGAAGGGACCGTGAAAGCAAATTTGTCACAATCCTGAGATTGTAAAGGGATTGTGTAAAAACAGTCTTTCAAATCAATAATTATTAAATGCCAATATTTAGGAATTAATGCTGGATTTGGAATTCCAGGCTGTAAAGGTCCCATAGGTTCAATAATCTCATTAATCCTTCTTAAATCAGTTAACATTTTCCATTTACCTGGCTTTTTCTTTATAACAAAGACAGGGGAATTCCATGGACTAGAGCTGGCTTCTATATGCCCTAGTTGTATTTGTTCTTTGATAATAATTTGGAGCGCTTCCAACGTTTCTCTAGTTAGGGGCCACTGATCTACCCAAACCGGTTCAGTTGTTTTCCATTTTTAAGGCAGGGTGAAGCGCTTTGAAGTGGCCCCCTCTGTAAATTTTGGTCCTGAACACTGGCGCCAGTGACGTCAGCACCAGCTTGACAAATCATTTGTCTATGACCTTTCGGTAAAGAAGGTATAGTAATTGTAGCCCCCCATTGCTGTAAAAGATCTCTTCCCCACAAAGATAGTGCAATGGAGGCAACATATGGCTGTATTTTGCCTTTTTGCCCTTCAGGCCCTTGACATTCAGGTACATTAGAGCTTTGCAAAATTTCAGCGAGGGTCCCTAAACCTGTAAAAGTTGCATTCACCTTGTGTACTGGCCAAGATTGAGGCCAGCGCAAAGTAGAAACTATAGTTACATCAGCCCCAGAATCTACCAGGCCGGTAATTTTTATTCCGTCCGGGAACATTACTGTAAGTTGAGGTCTCTGATCTCCTAAGACCGTATGCCAAAAGACCTTTGTTCCCGTGCTACCAAATCCCCCAGTTCGCTTATCTGGTGCTGTATGTCCTCTTTGTTTATAGGGAAGTAATAATAACTGTGCCATGGAGATAAGAAACGCCCTAACCTTTGTAATAGAGATTGATAGGATTGAATCAACTGGTATAAATACAGATGTAACAAGACAGAGAGAGACAGAACTTAAGAAGAGAGCCAAGAAGACAGAACCTACAGAGAACCTACAGAGAGAAGAACTTCGCTGGAGAGAACATGGCAAAGGATCCTGAACTGAACCTGACTACAGAAATTGGCAAGAGAACCTGACTAGAACCTGGTGACCGAACCTGGCTGGAGATCTCAGCCAGAACCTGGCTGGAGAACCTAGCAAGAGAACATGGACACAGAACCTGGCTGGAGATCCTAAGCAGAACCTCTTTGGAGATCCTAACCAGAATTTCGCTGGAGATCCAGAGCAGAACCTCTCTGGAGATCCAGACCAGAACTTGGCTGGAGATCCTGGCTAGGCTGCTGATCAACTGAACGCTGTCTCCATGTCATTCCTTCTTCGCCAACTCCGTCCACATCTTTGGGGACCCCTGGACCCGCTGGGGCTCGACCCCAACATCTGGCGCCCGAACAGGGACCCCTAGGTAAGCCCCACTCTCGGGATGGATAGGACTGCACCATAGGAAGAGGGTGGATAGTCTTCGCAGACTTCGTCCACACCTTTGGGGACCCCTGGACCTGCTGGGGTTGGACCCCGGCATCTGGCGCCCGAACAGGGACCCCTAGGTAAGCACCCCACACTCGGGACGGATAGAACTCCACCATAGGAAAAGGGTGGATAGTCTTCGCCGACTCCGTCCACACCTTTGGGAACCCCTGGAAAAGGATTCCCCTAGGTAAGCCCCCCCCCCCCCCGTGAGAACCCCCACACTCGGGACGGATAGGACTCCACCAGGGTGCTACAGACCCCCCTATAGAGGATAAGTAGGGTAAGAAGGTGGATAGTACAGAACTTAGATTGAGAAGATGTGCCTTACTGAGTCCAAAGAAAGAAGACTCTGTATTGATTCTTAGATTGAGAAGATGTGCCATACTGAGTCCAAAGAAAGAAGACTCTGTATTGATCTTTAGATTAAGAAGATGTGCCATACTGAGTCTAAAGAAATAAGACTCTGTATTGATCTTTTAACACATATGCTTGCTAGCAGAGGAATTAAGGTTACTCCCAGTCAGACAGAACGTTTTATACAAGAAGTATGTCCATGCTTTTCTGAGGAAGGAAAGGTAAATGTAATGGCATGGGAGAAGGTAGGCCCAAGGAGCCTTATCCTTAACCCCACTGCAGCCTTTCCACCCTTGGAAAGTGCAGGATTGGCAAGCTCTCCCTGGGGTGATAGATCAGGACTCAGGTAATAGCAGAAAGCGCCAATCCTACTCTTAAAATGGATACAAGAGAGCAGTTCAGGTTTTTCTTTTTAATGCCTGCTTTTAAAAAATAAAAAAGGGGGAATTTGCCGGGAGCCGGTCCATCCTTGCTGTTTCAAGGGACCTGGCATATATGGCATATGGTTCTTAATATGTTTGCTCACCTTCTTGGCGCTGTGTTTTAACCAAGGTCACCTCTCCGAGAAAGGTTGTTTCCCCACATAGGAATTTTTCCCTGAAGTCAGGGAGGGGATGAAACTCCTTAACTAAGTGCCAGGTGGGTAGTTAATCACTACAAACAATCATGCTACATAATCTTTACTCCCTGGAATGGAGATAATAAACACCCTAACCTTTGGAATAGAAATTGACAGGATTAAAATCAACTTGTATAAATACAGATGTAACAAGACAGCAAGACACAGAACTTATAAGACAGAACTTCAGACACAGGGCTTGGAAGACAGGACCAAGAGAGACAGAGCCTAGGCACAGAACCTACACAGAACGTTCTCTAGAGACAGAAGAACTTCGCTGGCGAGAGCATGCCGGAGGATCCTGGACAGGGACTGGCCTCGGAGCCTGGAGGCAGAGCCTGGCGAGAGAGCATGGCAGGGGATCCTGGACTGAACCTGACTGGGGAGATTGGCAGGAGAGCCTGACTAGAACCTGGTGACTGAACCTGACTGGAGAACCTGAGCAGAACCTCTCTGGAGATCGAGACCAGAACTTGGCTGGAGATCCTGGCTAGGCTGCTGATCAACTGAACGCTGTCTCCGTGTCATTCCTTCTTCGCCGACTCCGTCCACACCTTTGGGGACCCCTGGACCTGCTGGGGCTGGACCCCGGCAGCCCGGCAGGTGCTTTTCCTCTAATAAAGCCTGGAATCCTGGTTTTAGGCCTCCGTCTGATCTTTCAGATCTCATCTCCTCCTTCTAAAAGAACCTTGTGAACCTCCTGCTGTAAAGGAATAATAACAGTATGCCCTACACTCGGGCCCTTATAGGGAGGTGCTGTGGGCAAAGAAATCGGTGGAGGTTTAGCCGCGAAAGCCGGATTAATGGCTAGTTCCGTTACACTTTTTGGCGGTGGCGCAGCCAACTCCTGAGGACTTTTATTCTCTTTCTTTTCTTCTACTACTGTAGGTAATAATTCTTTTAAACTCCCTAAAAGTTCCTTCATCTCTGTTTCCCTTCTCGCCACTCTTCTCTGTTAGGTCGGAGAGAGCCCAGGATCGGATACATGCAGACATGTGATGAGACAATGGACTTCCCCTGGAATTTCTCACAGATCAACGTGCCAGACACAGATACAGGCTTCTCCCTGAATCCACAACGACCCCCACACAGATACTGACTCATTCCTGAATTCCTGGCTGGCCCCCTACAGCTGTAACTTCCTCAACTGAATACCTCAGCTCATGTCCCCGCCCCTCACCCAACCGCAGTATAAAAAAAGCCCTCCCCCCGCTCCCTGTTGGTGTGAATCCACTGCCCTGTCCTTGCGGTACGTGGGTCTCTCGGGGACGCAGAAATAAACCTTTTCCTTTCCTTTCTTTTCTGATTCACTGGACTCTGTATTTCTTGCGCCGCCTCCTGAGCCACCTAACCTAACATTCTCTGCCTTAACTTAGGGCGAGGGCAATAATCATCTTCCGAACCAGCAGAAGATGAATCGTCCAGCTCTGAATCGCTGGCTGAGGTTATTGTTTCATAACCCCCTAATTGATTTTTAACCCTAGCTTTCTGTCCTTCACTTGATTCCCTCGGTTCAGTGACCTCTAACGGGAGCAGCTCGGGTGGTAGTGATTTCCCAGGAGGGAGAGGCTCAGGATTTAAACACTCAGCTCCTGGAGCAGCACTTTGTGACTTCATAGGAATGAATTTCTTCATAATCTTCAGAATCAGACTGAAAGGCTGTTGTGGACGAATGGGGCCACATGCTGACCAGACAAGCTCAGGAGAGGCCTGCATGGCATTTTTGCAGACGCGAGGCCTAAAGTAACCACAAAGGATGGTCTGAAATTAAACCTTAACCAAAAGCAGTTATGGTGGGCAGTTCCGTCCTAAGCCGATATCTTCACGGATAAGGTCATCCTTTACTGTAGCTGAGCCTATCTGTCTTTTTGCATCTATGATAACATGCCCTTGAAATGTCTGGGTAACTTGTGGTTTCCCCGTATCTGGAGCCCCTGGGGCAGGGCCAGGTGTGCTGGGCCCAGGACAGATGCAGCAGATACTTTCATTTGTCATGTTAATTGTGCCTGCACCCACCTAAGTATGTGTCCATCATTTTACTTTTTATCCTATCACAGAGGTCCCCCCCCCCCCCGCTTCGCTTAATCCCACCTCCTTAAATCTGTCACCAATGAATTTCATGTATAAATACGGATGTAACCCTGCCGTTCTCAGGAGCACTATCTCAATTCGTTGAGGTTCTGCTTCCCGGCATATGTCAACAGTTTGGCTCAAATAAACTCCCAAAAATTCTTTACAGGTTTCAATGGTTTTTTACGTTAACACTGTAAAGCTAACGTTACTAAATTAAAAACAGCCCATACATCAGCCTCTATAGCTTTTCCCTGTTGGTGAGCCCTCCTTAATGACCTTCCAACTTGTTTCCACAACTTAAGATTTAACTGCTGTTTTCCTTCTGGGTTAAACCAATAACAGTGCTGCTGAATTGCTTCAATTTTTTAAAAGCCTCATTCTTCACTTTTACCCCTGAACTCTTTAACAATGATTTCAAGACAGCTATATATTGACTCTGCATCGACGGGCTAGTCCCCATGACTCTGACTCTATTGCCGAAAGTTCCGCGTACTCTGCGCTGGCAAAACCCTTTCGGTCCTACCTGTTCCCAATTTCTTACCTTCGGGTCCCTGTTATGTTCAGGCACTATACATATATATATATTTTATTGATTTTTTACAGAGAGGAAGGGAGAAGGGATAGAGAGCTAGAAACATCGATGAGAAACATCGATCAGCTGCCTCCTGCACACTCCCCACTGGGGATGTGCCCACAACCAAGGTACATGCCCTTGACCAGAATCGAACCTGGGACCCTTGAGTCCACAGGCTGACGCTCTATCCATTGAGCCAAACCGGTATCGGTGAACGGAGACACTGAGGCAAGCTTGGCGTGTAGGACGAAGTAGAGCAGAGGGCTACCTCTCGCTGAGGCGTGTAGTGAAAATCCTCTGATCCCTTCTGGCTTTTATTGGGGGTGAGCACAGCAAACAACAATGGGGTACAGCAAGTGACAATGATTAACAAACATGCTTTATGAAATCGTCAAAGCTAAGTTATACATTACACTATTAATTTCCTATGTTATACAAAGACTCTTTCCACCTGCAGCCGTGCACCCTCCCCTGAACTTTCTATGCCCTCATGGACTATTCATCACGTCAAGGGAAGTTCTGCCTCGGAACAATAAGTCTCGTGTGCAAGACTTTGTTCTGACACGGCCTGTGTGCAGGTTTACCCCTTCTCCCGGCAGAGCGTCCTCTTCTAGTTAACTTCTTTCCGCTTGACCACTACACCAAATTATCTCTTGTCTTTTCTTTTTCATTTGTTGTGCGGCTCCTCTTCCAGACCTGAACCCTGAACCACACAGGACGTGGAGGAAAACACTTACGACAGTTTGCGTGTCATGGTTCTGCGGAGTCTGATTCAGGCGTGTTCCCTGCGCACCCGGTGTTCGAACATTTCCACGGAGCAGACGGTGAAGGGGCGGGCGCAGGCGGAGTGCGCGGCTGTTCCCTCACAGGGGCGCACCTATGTGTCCACACGCCTCCCGTGTCTGGGCCTCCCTGCACCTGCGCTGGGAGCCAGGCCTCGCCCATTGCACAGGTGGGGAAGCTGAGGCCTCCGCCTTGGGAGCAGGTGCATTCAGGCAGGAGCCAGGGCAGCCCCACTGGGCAGGTCAGGACAGGCCCAGCCCGTAGTCCACCCAGGGCGCAGGCCCGGCGAGGACGCCATTCCTCCTGGACGGAGGGGAACTGCCCCGAGGTCAGCGCTCCCCACATCCCTGGGGAGGGGGGGGGGGCGGAGCCAGCCTTCCTGACCCCACAGGCCACAGACTGGCTCCCTTTCCAGGGACTCTGAGCTCAGGGGGGACAAGAGGCCAGTCTCGGGGCCTCCACTGTCACTGCTGCTGCCCCCACAGTTCTGGGCTCAGCAGCCCTTGCCCTGTGTGTGCGTTGGGGGGCGGTGCTCAGTGCCCGTGGGGACAGCGTCCATCGGAGCCCCTGCCACAGCCCAGGGCTTGCCCACCCATCAAAGCTGCCTAACAGGTGAGCGCTCCAGGCTGGGGCGCTGTGAGCGGGGAGGAGGCTGCACCTCAGGGCTGGCCTAAATGGCGGGAATAGTCAGGCCCTTGTGTTTACCTCTCCTCCCTGTGCCTGCCACCCCCCACCTTGTTCTGTGGGGGCTCAGTGGCCTCCTCCCTGTCTCCCCACCAGACCACCTGCCCCAGGGCCTTGGCACATGCCAGCCCTGCCTGAATGCTCTGCCTCAGACACGCACTCCCTGGGCTGGAGCAGCCGGCCCACAGCAGGGAACCTGAGGCCCAGGGAGCAGGAGCCTGTCAGGGTCAGGGACAGTGTGGGTCATGTCCTCGCAGGCTGTCCTGTGGAAGCACACGATGGACACCATGGTCCCCGTCCCCACAGGCGGGCTGCTGGGTCTGAGACGAGCCTGGCTGGCGGCCCGGGGTGTCCTGGGAGCCAACTGCCTCAGGCGTGTCCACCACCCTTGCAGAGACCTCTGGTCAGTAATGTCCCCGACCCTGGCCTGGGACGGCGGGGGAATGGGGGTGGGCAGGGGGAAGGGCAGGAGGGCAGCCAACAGTCAGCGTCTTCATTGCCATCGTACCAAAGAGACACTGCGGCCAGAGAGCAGCGCAGACCCTTCAGAAACTGGACCAGCTGCTGGGTCCCTGCCACCCTGGCCAGGTGGGCAGACAGGCGGGCTGGTGTGTGGCTCACCTGGTGGGCGCAGCAGAGGGCTTTGCTGGGAGAGCTTGGCCAAAGTGCTGTCAGAGCGACAGGCCCTGTGAGTCCAGGAAGGGAAACCAAGGCACAGGGAGGGCCTGCCCCTCCCGAAGGGCCCAGTGCACACGGTCCCTCCGTCCTCTTCCTCCCCCCCCCCCCCCGTCCCTCTCCCCGTCCCCCCCCCCCTCCCCACAGCCATGGTGACAGAGAAGCCAGGCTGGGCTCATTCCCAGCCTCATGGCCCCAGCCCCCTGGAGCAGTTACCTTTCCAGTGGGTCCAAGATATTAAGATAACTCTACCTCCATTTTGAGATTCTGTTATCATGTGATTTATCAAAATTGTTAATTATTTCTGTAGGGCAGCAAAATTATTACCTTTTGTGTCTGATTTGTATGAGTATTCATAATTCAATAATTCAGCAGCCGGGCCATCTGGTCCGGAGCCGCTTCTCCCTCCCTCGGTCCCAGCCAGGGAGTCCCCACCACCGCCCGGGTCCCCGGGTCCCCGTGCCGGCCACCACTCAGCCCGGCGGACACTGCCCCTGCCCAGCCCCGGCCCGGGCCGGGCCCGGGCGGCCGGCCGGCAGGTCCCCACGCAGGTTCGCCTCGCACTCCGCACCACACTTGGCAGGTGAGCCGAGCTGAATTGCCATTTTCCACTTTGAGAGTTTTACACTGCAATTTGACATAATTAATGTCTACATTACTGCTGATAATTTATCTAGTTAATTAAACTTGGAAGAGATAATTAAGGAAAGGCTACCGCTTGGATTGCTAATTGTTTTTGTCATTATTTCAGGGGCCTACAGCTTCCGGCTGAGTCATCCTGTTTTGTCAGCTGACGGGTCATGTGACATCCGGTGGCGTCGGGAGGGGGGGGCACAGCAGGGGACCTGGTTGCTGCCTGGAGCCGCCCAGGGCCCTGGGGTGGTCCAGCCGCCCCCTTCCTCCCCCCCCCACCTCCCCTCTCTCTTATCTGCAGTGACAGCCCCCCCCCCCACACACACACACACCTGGCCCCTGGGGCCACCAGAAGTGCAGACTCAACCACCTGAGCGGAAGGGAACCCCCAGCCCCACACCAACCCCAGGGTTGGAGGAGCCCCTGTTACCACTGGTCTCCTGAGTGGTCAGGTAGGAAGTGAACTTCCTGGACCTCTCGCAGCTGGAAGGCTGGGCACTTAGGGGTATGGGCACGGCTGTGGACAGGGATAGGGTTAGGGTTAGGGTTAGGGCTAGGGCTAGGGCTAGGGCTAGGACTAGGGCTGGGGTTAGGGGTTGGGGGTTGGGGGGGTTGTCTCCTTTCCTGCTGCATGGTGCCCTTGCCAAGGCAATGCACCATGGCCTGTAGGATGCAGGGTGGGTTCGGAGTCAGCATTCATGCTTGGCAGTGTTGTTTCCCTGTGATGGTGAGATTGCTTTCTGGCAGCAAGCACATGACTGCTGCTTCTCCAGCAAAGTCCAAGGTGACTTGCCCATTGCTCAGTGTGGAGCCTTGTGCATTGCTCTGATTCGTCTCATGTCTGCACAGTTGATAGTGGACTGTGAGTGATGGCCTGAGCTGATGGTGCCTGCAGTATGGATTTGTTGACCATCGATGGATGTCCTTCTAGGCCGCCATGCACAGCTCATGTCAGCAGCTGAGCCATGCCACAGGGTTCCATTCCCCCTCTGTGCTTTCTGTGTCAGGCTCCCATGGCGATGGGCACCGCCCACAGATGTCTTCCACCTGATCTCAGAGCGTTTGTGGCCGCTGTCCTTGCTCAAACAAAGCCGTGGTCGTTACCATGCAGAGATCTCCTTGTGGTGCCATGGACTCCCTGGCCCCAGCCCACTGCGCTCTGCCTGCAATGTATTGAAGCACTTGAAAGTTGGCATGCGGTTGATGCCTGTTATCTGCAGCACAGTGAGCTGCAGCACTGCGCATTTCTCTGGAGTGCTGATCCCGTGGTTGCTAGCTGTGGTTCCGGTACTGCAACAATTGCCAATGGCTGCTGAAGTGCATGAGCCTTCCCTGTGTGGATGGCATGTCCACAAGTGTGCGCGCAGCACTTGCTTGAACATGGCCTTGGCTGCCTTTTTTGCCTCGGTGCGTGCTTTCTCTGGCTGTCTGTGTGTGGTTTCCAAGGCATTCCGTTCGTGGACGCAGTAGGTGTCCCCATCATCTTTTCTTTGCTGGCTGGGGTACTTTCCGAGTCATGCAGTTCTTTGAAGGGGACTATCTGAAAAGGGCCATTTCCCTGCATTTCCTTGCCATGCTTGTGTTGTCACAGCTTGCATGGTGGGGGGGGGGGGGGGGGCTGGGGGGGAAAGGTTTCAATAGGACGTCTGAACGACGGCCGATGGGGGCTCTGAAGGAGGGCCCCAGAGAACCGCAAGAGGGGGGGGGTTTGGGGGCTGCTGAAATCCGGGAGCCCGCTGATGACTCTTTGCGCTTGTGGGACAGCGCGGGGGTAAGGTAAACACATTGCGGGGAGGAGGGGGGGATATTTGGAGACAGGTGTGGCTACTGGCGAGGCCTGGAGGACAGGTCAGAGTCGCACCTTCTTCCTTTTCTCGTAAACCAGATGCCAGCTTCACCCAGAATGGTCGTCTGGTTGCTGCTTCAAACCACCCAGCCACAGGAACTCCACGTGGGGAGATTTTTGGGCAGGACTGTGGATGGACACTCCAGAGAACAAAACCAACCCATCCCTCCAAGAAGCCACGCGATGACCAGCGCCTATCGGACATCACGGTATCGTGGGGGCGGGGGGAGGGTTGGCACCTGGCACCCAGGTTCTGAGCCCTCCTCAAAAGAGCGGGGCATGGTGGGGGCGGGGAGGTGGTCTTCACTCACAGGCTTTCATCAACTGCAACTGCCTGGTCAACGCCAGCCCATCCACCCCTTAAACCAGTATCGGAAAAAGGATTGACACTCATCTAGCAGCAGGGCAAGAGGATGGGCACTTGACAGGAAAAAAGGAGGAACTACGTTTTGGGGGAGGGGGCGGGCTGTCTGGGGAAATGGGGAGAGTGGCCTACACTGAGACTCCCGGCTACAAATTGCCATGACACACATTGCCATGACACACACTGCCTTTACACAGGAAGTGGAGCAAACATATGCTGACACCAAACGGGCTACAGTGGGGGGGGGGGGGCGGGGGGGGGGGCAAATGTTGGACGGGTAAAGAAATGATCACATGAGGCCCAGGTGAGCAGCAAACAAATTGCAGTGAGGAACTGGGCCAATTGGGATTTGGGCACCGGACTGTACAATGCATTCATGGATCCACAATAAAAAGCATGAGCAGGTGCGTGCTCCGCTACTTTTACAAACCAGTTGACGCGGTGGGGGGTGCCACTTTCACAGGCATTCATGCCACCATTAAGCACAGGTGAAGATCCTGCTACCCCTATAAATGCTAACCCGCCCTTGAAATGGTAGGGGTGTGCACGGATGCCTACTTGCTACTTCTATGGAAACAGGGGCAGGGGAGAACACTCTATGTACCCAGCTAGGTGCGGGAGGGGGGCAGCTGGTGGGATACAAGAAAGGAGGCTATGTGTGCCATATGTGTCCACTGCTTCCAAAGAACCATGCCAACCACCTTTAGATGATCCATGGGTGACTCCACGGAGGCTTCCCCTTGGTTCTTGACTTCCAAAAAACATGCGAGGGGGGGCAACACAACAGACAAGCACTTGAAAGGATGGGGCCCACCTTCACACACAGATACAGGTGTATGGATGCTTCACAAAGCAAACACACATTCTACCTAATGCAGCTGAGGAACAACATGAAATGAGGTGCATGAGTTGGCCTGCAAAATGGCTGATGGGGGCATGACATGGAGTACCTCAGGGGAGATGCGGTGCACGGGAAAGTGTGCTGCTTACAATTCAAAGGCTCAGAAACAGAAACACACATATAGGAGCCACCCAACCCCTCCATTTGGACTCAAGACCCACACTTACAAAGAAATGCTATAAGCACACAACTCCATGGGCCCCACACAATACTCTCCCGGTCTGTCTTCTATGTCTCTCTCTCCTATCCTTGAAATAAAACAAGGATTTTGACAACCCACCCAACCAATACAGTGTGTGTGTGTGTGTGTGTGTGTGTGTGTGTGTACACGCTCATATGGTCACTAAAAACATAGGAAAGGATGACACAATTCACTCACAAACGACACTGTGCTCACAGGTCCTGTGGGACACATGCCAGCTCCCCACAAACACAAGCTACACAGATACATGGCAGTGAGCACACACAGTCACAGCTTCCGTTCTCTACGAAGCCACACCATGAGGGGACACTGGGGCATCACAAGCACAAGACATTGCTCCACGCTAGCCAGGTGACGGCAGGAGCACAGGCCCCTCCAAAACAAGGCACAGGTCCCTCCATCACAACAGCAAGCTCGGTTGTCGGGACATGGCCACCAGGAAAGGCACACACACCTAGAAAACAGAAATGTCTATTAATAGGATCCATACACAGCATGTTCACAGAACTTGAAACACAGAAAACCCATTCCTTACCCCTCCCCAAGCCAGCAACGCACCCACCCACCCATCCACCCAACACATGGAGTTCAGAAAACTCCAAAGAAATACAGACCTGCCTGAGGGATACCCTACTCTATGCCCCTACAAGTTATCAAATATCACTACCATGGACTTCAACATGGACGACAACACTTAAACCTGCTTCAGGATCCTGGCTGCAGCAACGACCTCTTCTGCAAGAGGGGGATCCCTAGGGAACTGACTGCACTTACGACAATGATGTGGCACCCTTCAAGGCTGCCTACACGGCACTGGTGGCAGGGACGATGGCTTTTCAAGACTCAGCAACAGTCTTTGGGAAAACACAAACCTACATACCCAAATGTCAGTCTCGGCAAGGTTTCCCTGACAGGGGCAACGGCCCCCCATCCCCACCACCCATCTGCCCATGATGGTTGCCTACTAAGGTACCATCTCCTACACATCTTGCTTCATACGTCTCCTCAGAGATTCTCGGCCCAACCAAGGCATGTCCTTCTCAACTCACAAACACAACAACAACACTGGATCCCCAAGCCATGACCTTTCCAACCATGAGTGTTCTATTCAACTTTCATGCTATCCATAGCTCCTCTGGATCCACCTCTCACTGGAGCTCTACGTCCAACACCTACAAACCACAACAGCGGGAAAGGAACCCAGGCAACACAGACATGCTGTCTTCTACTTACAAGTTTTCTGCAAGATGACAAAAACACTCTGCCCTTACCTGACAATCCTGGGAGAACAAACAGGCTTCCCTGCAGTGGCTGTAAGCACCCACAACTAGACAGACGGACCCTCTGTGGGAGGCCATGCATGGCTCCGACAACACACCTTCCAAGGGTGGCATGCACACCCAAGAACAGGACCGAAACACTCCACTCGTCTACGGTGCCAGGGGACGTACAATCCACAGAAGTTGGGGCGCACACACACACAAAACTCCCATGGATGGCCCTGACACACATTGGAACAGTGAAGAACACACATGAAAACGGCAGGCAGCCCTAAAAAAACAAAACAAAAAAAACACACAAACAAACAAACAAAAAAAAAAACAAAAAACCCATAGCAGGCTCAGAAGAACATGGATCGGACAAAAAACCATGTGTGGAAGCCACTGCTCACATGAGTTCCTACACAATAGGACCTCCTCACACTCCAAAACCACACATGCGAGGCACTCACATGGGAACTTCTTTTTTTCATGTGGAAAAAAATAACAATTCTTAAAAAAGATACAACCGTGCACATTTCAGATGAGCATCTATCTTTCCTTTCAAAGCTCAGGATGATGGCTTCCCGCGCACCTTGACAGCACAGCACAAGGGCGAGAGAGAAAGAAAACCAGGTCCATGGAAGAAAACCAGGCCTATGGAGGATCTTGCCTCCTCTCCTGCATGGGACACGAATGGGCGCACACATCACGCCGACAGGATAAGGATGGGCACGGCTCCTGTTTAAACCACAAGGCTCTTCACGCCACAGGCCACCACGATCACCAAGGAGGAACAGTGGACAGGGAAAAAACATCTTCGGGCCATGACCCATGAAAGCCTCACTCCGCTGCACACTCATCCGTCATACCCATAGTCGTACCCATATTCATTCTCTCCGTTGCTCTCAGCTGAGAGAAACGGCAATGCTCATCCATCCTTTAAACATTCACACACATCCTTGGCTAACTTACCATTCCCAAAACCAACACACATGGACTTCATCTCTACATCACTCCAGTTCAAAAACATCCCCAGGCCACTTCAAACGCCGCCATGGCCACAAACTGCTTTGGATCACTGGACAGAGCATCAGCCTGCACCATCAAATACCCCAGGTTCCATGACAGCCACAGATGGGTACCTTTCAGGTAGGCACGGCCGTCGCCAGTTGGAGCTGTGAAGAAGGTAGATGATCCATGGTTGCACCTCTGCATCCCGTGCCTCTCCCTCTCCATTCCTCCCTGTAAAAGAATCCAAAAAATATAGTTTCATGGAAAAACCTGCAACGATACAGATCACCAAAAGCATACAATGCCATTCAGCCTCTCACCCTCCCTGCTTTTCCATGGGCATGCCCCTCTTTCAACATCATTCGGCCCAAGGTCCATAGAGTTCCCATGGATACCACTGCCTTGGGACACACACTGTGCATTTTCAGAAAGGATAGGCATGGATGAGTGGCAAAAAAAAACCATGGCAAAAGAAAGCCATCTAAACGAGGACATCGGGATCGTTCCACCTTCTTTCATTCGGGGACATCCAGGCAACACACATCCCCAGACACTTGAAAACGGCGGTCATCGCTATCCATCACACTCCCCCAAAAACCTGGGAGCTCCACCACCGCTGCGGCTTTCACGAGGGACCGCTCACAGACAGCAGACCGTTCACATGCCACAGGAGGAGGACAGACAGGCACCCCTCAAAACAAACAGCACAAAAAAGGCATGCTCTGCAAAAAACCGACATGGACAGCTTTTAGGACACTCAAAAAGACACTTTGTCTTCTTAAATAGAAAAGACAGATGCTAAAGAAAACTAAACAGACAAGAAACCCATGTGGATAGCCCACTCCGCCAGAAAACTTGACAAATAGATTGCATGACGACGAGGAGAAAATACACATTTCTAACACAAGCAACAAAAATGATCTGACGTGGCTCCCCTAGCACCAAGCACAAACACCGCTCTTCACATGGCCTGACCCTCCCTTAGTCACACACTTGCTCTCACTCCATCCAACATGGGACTCCTTCACTCAAACACCACCCACCACTCGGCAAGACACAAGGACGCCCTGACGTGCAAGGGCCCTACCCAAGACTGCTTCACCCAAAGGCCTCCCATCCTGCACTGTCCTTGAACCTTCACTTCCCATCCTAAACTCCCTTGCCCTCCTGCTCCACGTGACTGGAACCCCGGCAAAACAGCCTTTCACAACCCCTAGTACAACAGCAAATTCACAACATACCGTTGGGGTACTTTTCCTTTAGCAACTGCTTACGTGAAAAACTCGCTTGGGATGACCACATGTCATAGACACCACATGTCAGACCCTGGCCTGTCGTTCCAAAATACTGTCAAAGGGAACGGGCAGAACGCTCCTGTTCCATGCCACCCTACATCCGCTGCAGGGGACCGAGGACTCACAGGCAACACAGCCACACGGAGGCTCCACTGAAAAGACAACCCATCCAGGCAGCGGTTTCTTACACATGGGCGTGCCACGCAACATGGATGTTTCCTTTCACTTCCAAATAACATCCACTGCCTACACCTGTCATGACCCAGGGAACAAAGAACAGAAAACACCACCTATGCCTAACACACAGGAACACAGGACCTGCCAGCGATAAAGGAACCCACGCTCACCCAGGAGGTGGACGACACACTCTTACGCTGGACCACACTCCTCAAAGATCAAAACACACACCATCATCCCCATGAACCAGCTCAACAGAGAGGAACTGAAGGGATCCAAGCACAACATGCCAATCTTCTTCACAAATACTAAATGACTGCACCATTTCACACATCAGTGCCAACACATGAAACATCACTCACACACGTGCACACACACACAGGAATCCTATCTGTCCAAACTCAACTAACACAAAGCCAACTTCCAGGATTCCCGACTTTCACTGCATATGGCAAAACTTGGGGGGACGACAGGGTCCTCCGTGCCCCACCCTCTCCATCCCCTACAACACTCCACACACAGGATCCGATTCGGTACCGCACGCAAGGCACGAGCGGCACAGACTCGACACAAACCGCCATTGAAACCTCCTGCTCTGGCACATCTAACATAAACACGTACCTGCTTCCTTTTCACCTACAAAAACGAACGGCAATACTTGAGCGGGTCCACATGGGACACATGCACATCCATAAACACGTACATGGAACGGGAATCACTCAACAACACGACAGGACGCAGCCTTTCTCACAAAAACACACAACACATGCTCATGGGCTCACCTGTCACTCTTTCGCATGCTCGCTGGCTAAAATCCTTCCACACATACTGTGCTGGGTGGGCTGCCTATCTGGCGCTTTGGCAGATGGGTCATGCCGTGCTGTAGGTTCCTAAAACACACACATAGGAAGGGACTCCCATCGGGCCAGGCCTTCAGATAGGTTCTCCTGGCCCCTTCCCAGCACACAGGCCTTCTTTCTCCGAAGGCTCGGAAGTCTCATTCCAAATTGGGAAGACAAAGGACTGCAAAAAGTATAAACAAACAGAGTTTCCTCCATAGTGGAGGCCCAGAACTTCAAAGACACATTGTTCTCTGGGCCTCCACACAATGGGCTTATAAAATAGAACTCCTAGAGTAGGCACTGCACTTCAGCCTCTGCTTCGGCAGGGTGCTATCACTATACTCGCCTTTCTCAAGCACAACACCGTCTTACCTGCTCACGGCAGAAAGACATCCGCCCAAGGACGCGCTGGAAAACTGCACAGGGAAGCTCCAAAGAGCAATGACCTCGCCTGGATAGCCAAACCGGAACGTCCACCTTCCATACATGACTTGCCCTGAAAAAAAAGAAGCAACAAACATTTCTACGGCAGCCTTCACCACACACAGTGGGAAGGAACCCAAACCACACCACACACACTGTTGGGGGGCGGGCGCGGTGGAGGGGGGGGAGACCCTCACACGGCTGCACGGCACCGGCACAGAAATGTCACAACTCACCACCCCCTCCACCGGTCCACCACGGCTCCCTCCAACAGCTGCCCACACGAGTCCTGTGCAAACAATGGGACCAGACGACGACCATCAAAATCCCACATCACCAAGTATCACGGCACACACGCACAAACACCCATCTTCCCCATACCCACCATGCCAGGAGGACCCCGCACAGACACACAAACACACACGACCTGCATCGGACAAACGGCTCCCACCTACAACATTAAAAACAAACACATGCAACACTCAACACAAGTCTAGAAAATTACCAATGACAATTCAACAATCTCTCACATCCATCTTTCTTTCTCTGCTCCCCTTCCTCCCTCCCTCCCTCCCTCCTTCCCACATCAAAACCTACTGCACCAAGGACACTACCACGGCACCCACCTGGCCTCTTCCGTCACAGCCAACAGCCAGCGGGGACATCGGCCTTCCCTCAACCTTCTCACGCGGAACATCTTGGAAGCACAGGCAGAGATGAAGGGACAGACGGACGGAAAACTGGGGCGGGGGGGGGGGGGGGGGGAACCAAAGTCTGAAAGACCTTTTAGAAAATGATCATCACACGCTCTTACAATTCTACTACGTTAAGGACACTTGCACACACACAACGGAGGACCCATGGCCACAGGCTCACATGCCAAACAACATCCTGGTCGGCTCAGAAACACACTTGGACGCCAACACGGCACGCACCGCCCACCTACATGCTCCACCACACACCCACAACAAACGCACGTCCAAACACACCTCTCCCTCACGACCCACTCAAACCACACTCCAAAAACAACACCGTGTGCACAAGGAAGCACCCAAAAACAACACATGCGCCCACTCCCACAGCAACAGAACACCAAAATCACAACACAACTCAACCACTTACCTCAGCCGACAACGGGTGGGTAGCTTGCCCCACAAAGAACGCAGTATGACACACTGCTCAGGCATTCAACATCCATTCCATCAGCCGCACAACGCCTGGCTCAGCAGCAATACCTACAAGAACCAGTCAGGGGAGGTGTCGGCTGGCTTTTAAAGCCCTATGGGCGGGATTTCCAAGGGCGGGAACTTTTCGGGGCGGAGACTTCTTCGCGCATACCCGGAGGGCACACATTCCAACGGGCCTCACCGAAACTCAACAGTGCCCTGCAGCAACATGAATGCCCACATGGAAATCACCTCAAAAGCAACTTCTGGAGAAACGGGGACCAACTCCAGGGCTCCATCCAGCAAAAATGCACCTATCTCTCAACCTTAGGGACAAGAAGCGCCTCGCAGGGCCTCCCTTTCCTCATCAGGACATGGACCCGCTGGGATCCCAACACAAAACCTGCACTCTCAGCGGACACGGCCTCTCAGCCTCACAAACAACACAATGCATCGCCTGCTGCTGACAAACAGCTTCAGCAGCTGGGACACACGCCTCCTCGCCCCTACACAGTCGCCCCACCACACCTGCCCGTCTTCATCTATGCTCCCATGAAAACGGACGCCGCTCACCAAACCCTAGCCCCGAGTGGACCACAGGATACCGTTCACCGACCCTGGGACACACACACACCACCTGTCCTGGTGACACACCACACAACCTTCAGCTTCCTCACATCACTCAACAACCAACCATCTCACCTGGCTTGGCTCCTCACAAATGTCCCTGCCATCAGGCCTCACAGGCACGCACCACACTCAGCCCGCTCTCCCGGCCCACACGCACCTCGCCCCAGCGCACAGGCTCCGTCCCATACAACAACCGACGCGAGCGCTGGACCCTCTGCACACACACCTCCACGGAAACGAGGCCCGAAACAACAGCCGGCTCCCTCAACAAACACAACACCTCACCCTTCCTCCCCATGGCAAACCTAATAGCATCCAAACATACACCACTTCCAACCACACAGCACCATCGCCTGCCCTCTCCACAGCCACACCCACATGGCCATGCCTGCGGGGAGCCACAAACCTCCACCCTCATCCCCTCAACAATGGCCCATCCACCGATCCATCCACCTTTGCCCTAGGGAACCCCAGCGCTGGCAAACAACAACACCTTGCAAACACATTTCTGGCCAACATCTCCAATGGCCTCTTCTCTTTGGCTTTGGAAACGGATGCCTTCTGCTCCACTCCACACGACAGTGGCTACACAACAAAATCACAGGACACACACGGGTGGGACTCACTTCCTACCCCAACAATATAAAACACTGACCATCCAAAATGCACTCCAAAAAATCACATCTTCACACAACACCTGTCTCTCCCGCTTATAGGATCAGCAAACAAAGACACACTGGCCACCGCCTGCCATAAGGACTGTGGACGAAAGGGGCCACATGCTGACCTGACAAGCTCAGGAGAGGCCTGCATGGCACTTTTGCAGACTCGGAGACTTAAAAGTAACCACACAGAATGGTCTGAAATTAAACCTTAACTAAAAGCAGTTATGGTGGGCAGTTATGTCCTAAGCCGATATCTTCACTGATAAGGTCTGTTAACGTAAAAAAACCATTGAAACCTGTAAAGAATTTTTGTAAGTTTATTTGAGCCAAACTGTTGACATATGCCGGGAAGCAGAACCTCAATGAATTGAGATAGTGCTCTGGAGAATGGAAGGGTTACATCTGTATTTATACATGAAATTCATTGGTGACAGATTTAAGAAGGTGGGATTAAGCGAAGCAGGGAAACTGTTGGTCCCAGATTTCAAGGTTCCCAAAATGCCCACC